>NW_027660156.1:0-117991 GCF_963210335.1 Falco punctatus
AGACTCAGGCTCTTAGGGTTAGGGTTAGACTCAGGCTCTTAGGGTGAGGGTTAGACTCAGGCTCTTAGGGTTAGGGTTAGACTCAGGCTCTTAGGGTTAGGGTTAGACTCAGGCTCTTCGGGTTAGGGTTAGACTCAGGCTCTTCGGGTTAGGGTTAGACTCAGGCTCTTAGGGTTAGGGTTAGACTCAGGCTCTTAGGGTGAGGGTTAGACTCAGGCTCTTAGGGTGAGGGTTAGACTCAGGCTCTTAGGGTTAGGGTTAGACTCAGGCTCTTAGGGTTAGGGTTAGACTCAGGCTCTTCGGGTTAGGGTTAGACTCAGGCTCTTAGGGTTAGGGTTAGACTCAGGCTCTTAGGGTGAGGGTTAGACTCAGGCTCTTAGGGTTAGACTCAGGCTCTTAGGGTTAGACTCAGGCTCTTAGGGTTAGGGTTAGACTCAGGCTCTTAGGGTTAGGGTTAGACTCAGGCTCTTAGGGTGAGGGTTAGACTCAGGCTCTTAGGGTTAGGGTTAGACTCAGGCTCTTAGGGTTAGGGTTAGACTCAGGCTCTTAGGGTTAGGGTTAGACTCAGGCCCTTAGGGTTAGGGTTAGACTCAGGCTCTTAGGGTTAGGGTTAGACTCAGGCTCTTAGGGTGAGGGTTAGACTCAGGCTCTTAGGGTGAGGGTTAGACTCAGGCTCTTAGGGTTAGGGTTAGACTCAGGCTCTTAGAGTTAGGGTTAGACTCAGGCTCTTCGGGTGAGGGTTAGACTCAGGCTCTTAGGGTTAGGGTTAGACTCAGGCTCTTAGGGTTAGGGTTAGACTCAGGCTCTTAGGGTGAGGGTTAGACTCAGGCTCTTAGGGTTAGGGTTAGACTCAGGCTCTTAGGGTTAGGGTTAGACTCAGGCTCTTAGGGTGAGGGTTAGACTCAGGCTCTTAGGGTTAGGGTTCGACTCAGGCTCTTAGGGTGAGGGTTAGACTCAGGCTCTTAGGGTTAGGGTTAGACTCAGGCTCTTAGGGTTAGGGTTAGACTCAGGCTCTTAGGGTTAGGGTTAGACTCAGGCTCTTCGGGTTAGGGTTAGACTCAGGCTCTTAGGGTTAGGGTTAGACTCAGGCTCTTAGGGTTAGGGTTAGACTCAGGCTCTTAGGGTTAGGGTTAGACTCAGGCTCTTAGGGTTAGGGTTAGACTCAGGCTCTTCGGGTTAGGGTTAGACTCAGGCTCTTAGCGTGAGGGTTAGACTCAGGCTCTTAGGGTGCGGGTTAGACTCAGGCTCTTAGGGTTAGGGTTAGACTCAGGCTCTTAGGGTGAGGGTTAGACTCAGGCTCTTCGGGTTAGGGTTCGACTCAGGCTCTTAGGGTGAGGGTTAGACTCAGGCTCTTAGGGTTAGGGTTAGACTCAGGCTCTTAGGGTTAGGGTTAGACTCAGGCTCTTCGGGTTAGGGTTAGACTCAGGCTCTTAGGGTTAGGGTTAGACTCAGGCTCTTAGGGTTAGGGTCAGACTAAGGCTCTTAGGGTGAGGGTTAGACTCAGGCTCTTAGGGTGAGGGTTAGACTCAGGTTCTTCGGGTTAGGGTTAGACTCAAGCTCTTCGGGTTAGGGTTAGACTCAGGCTCTTCGGGTTAGGGTTAGACTCAGGCTCTTAGGGTGAGGGTTAGACTCAGGCTCTTAGGGTTAGGGTTAGACTCAGGCTCTTAGGGTTAGGGTTAGACTCAGGCTCTTAGGGTTAGGGTTAGACTCAGGCTCTTAGGGTTAGGGTTAGACTCAGGCTCTTAGGGTTAGGGTTAGACTCAGGCTCTTAGGGTGAGGGTTAGACTCAGGCTCTTAGGGTGAGGGTTAGACTCAAGCTCTTAGGGTTAGGGTTACACTCAGGCTCTTCGGGTTAGGGTTAGACTCAGGCTCTTCGGGTGAGGGTTAGACTCAGGCTCTTAGGGTTAGGGTTAGACTCAGGCTCTTAGGGTGAGGGTTAGACTCAGGCTCTTAGGGTGAGGGTTAGACTCAGGCTCTTAGGGTTAGGGTTAGACTCAGGCTCTTAGGGTTAGGGTTAGACTCAGGCTCTTAGGGTTAGGGTTAGACTCAGGCTCTTAGGGTTAGGGTTAGACTCAGGCTCTTAGGGTTAGGGTTAGACTCAGGCTCTTAGGGTGCGGGTTAGACTCAGGCTCTTCGGGTGAGGGTTAGACTCAGGCTCTTAGGGTTAGGGTTAGACTCAGGCTCTTAGAGTTAGGGTTAGACTCAGGCTCTTAGGGTTAGGGTTAGACTCAGGCTCTTAGGGTTAGGGTTAGACTCAGGCTCTTAGGGTTAGGGTTAGACTCAGGCTCTTAGGGTTAGGGTTAGACTCAGGCTCTTAGGGTGCGGGTTAGACTCAGGCTCTTAGCGTGAGGGTTAGACTCAGGCTCTTAGGGTTAGGGTTAGACTCAGGCTCTTAGGGTTAGGGTTAGACTCAGGCTCTTAGAGTTAGGGTTAGACTCAGGCTCTTAGGGTTAGGGTTAGACTCAGGCTCTTAGGGTTAGGGTTAGACTCAGGCTCTTCGGGTTAGGGTTAGACTCAGGCTCTTAGGGTGAGGGTTAGACTCAGGCTCTTAGGGTTAGGGTTAGACTCAGGCTCTTAGGGTTAGGGTTAGACTCAGGCTCTTAGGGTGAGGGTTAGACTCAGGCTCTTAGGGTTAGGGTTAGACTCAGGCTCTTAGGGTGAGGGTTAGACTCAGGCTCTTAGGGTTAGGGTTAGACTCAGGCTCTTCGGGTTAGGGTTAGACTCAGGCTCTTCGGGTTAGGGTCAGACTCAGGCTCTTAGGGTTAGGGTTAGACTCAGGCTCTTCGGGTTAGGGTTAGACTCAGGCTCTTAGGGTTAGGGTTAGACTCAGGCTCTTAGGGTGAGGGTTAGACTCAGGCTCTTAGGGTTAGGGTTAGACTCAGGCTCTTAGGGTTAGGGTTAGACTCAGGCTCTTCGGGTTAGGGTTAGACTCAGGCTCTTAGGGTGCGGGTTAGACTCAGGCTCTTCGGGTGAGGGTTAGACTCAGGCTCTTAGGGTTAGGGTTAGACTCAGGCTCTTAGGGTTAGGGTTAGACTCAGGCTCTTAGAGTTAGGGTTAGACTCAGGCTCTTCGGGTTAGGGTTAGACTCAGGCTCTTAGGGTTAGGGTTAGACTCAGGCTCTTAGGGTTAGGGTTAGACTCAGGCTATTAGGGTGAGGGTTAGACTCAGGCTCTTAGGGTTAGGGTTAGACTCAGGCTCTTAGGGTTAGGGTTAGACTCAGGCTCTTAGGGTGAGGGTTAGACTCAGGCTCTTAGGGTTAGGGTTAGACTCAGGCTCTTAGGGTGAGGGTTAGACTCAGGCTCTTAGGGTTAGGGTTAGACTCAGGCTCTTCGGGTTAGGGTTAGACTCAGGCTCTTCGGGTTAGGGTCAGACTCAGGCTCTTAGGGTTAGGGTTAGACTCAGGCTCTTCGGGTTAGGGTTAGACTCAGGCTCTTAGGGTGAGGGTTAGACTCAGGCTCTTAGGGTGAGGGTTAGACTCAGGCTGTTAGGGTTAGGGTTAGACTCAGGCTCTTAGGGTTAGGGTTAGACTCAAGCTCTTAGGGTTAGGGTTAGACTCAGGCTCTTCGGGTTAGGGTTAGACTCAGGCTCTTAGCGTGAGGGTTAGACTCAGGCTCTTAGGGTTAGGGTTAGACTCAGGCTCTTAGGGTTAGGGTTAGACTCAGGCTCTTAGGGTTAGGGTCAGACTAAGGCTCTTAGGGTGAGGGTTAGACTCAGGCTCTTAGGGTGAGGGTTAGACTCAGGTTCTTCGGGTTAGGGTTAGACTCAGGCTCTTCGGGTTAGGGTTAGACTCAGGCTCTTCGGGTTAGGGTTAGACTCAGGCTCTTCGGGTGAGGGTTAGACTCAGGCTCTTAGGGTTAGGGTTAGACTCAGGCTCTTAGAGTTAGGGTTAGACTCAGGCTCTTCGGGTTAGGGTTAGACTCAGGCTCTTAGGGTTAGGGTTAGACTCAGGCTCTTAGGGTGAGGGTTAGACTCAGGCTCTTAGGGTTAGGGTTAGACTCAGGCTCTTAGGGTTAGGGTTAGACTCAGGCTCTTCGGGTTAGGGTTAGACTCAGGCTCTTCGGGTTAGGGTTAGACTCAGGCTCTTAGGGTTAGGGTTAGACTCAGGCTCTTAGGGTGAGGGTTAGACTCAGGCTCTTAGGGTGAGGGTTAGACTCAGGCTCTTCGGGTTAGGGTTAGACTCAGGCTCTTAGGGTTAGGGTTAGACTCAGGCTCTTAGGGTTAGGGTTAGACTCAGGCTCTTAGGGTTAGGGTTAGACTCAGGCTCTTAGGGTGAGGGTTAGACTCAGGCTCTTAGGGTTAGACTCAGGCTCTTAGGGTTAGACTCAGGCTCTTAGGGTTAGGGTTAGACTCAGGCTCTTAGGGTTAGGGTTAGACTCAGGCTCTTAGGGTGAGGGTTAGACTCAGGCTCTTAGGGTTAGGGTTAGACTCAGGCTCTTAGGGTTAGGGTTAGACTCAGGCTCTTAGGGTTAGGGTTAGACTCAGGCCCTTAGGGTTAGGGTTAGACTCAGGCTCTTAGGGTTAGGGTTAGACTCAGGCTCTTAGGGTGAGGGTTAGACTCAGGCTCTTAGGGTGAGGGTTAGACTCAGGCTCTTAGGGTGAGGGTTAGACTCAGGCTCTTAGGGTGAGGGTTAGACTCAGGCTCTTCGGGTGAGGGTTAGACTCAGGCTCTTAGGGTTAGGGTTAGACTCAGGCTCTTAGGGTTAGGGTTAGACTCAGGCTCTTAGGGTGAGGGTTAGACTCAGGCTGTTAGGGTTAGGGTTAGACTCAGGCTCTTAGGGTTAGGGTTAGACTCAGGCTCTTAGGGTGAGGGTTAGACTCAGGCTCTTAGGGTTAGGGTTCGACTCAGGCTCTTAGGGTGAGGGTTAGACTCAGGCTCTTAGGGTTAGGGTTAGACTCAGGCTCTTAGGGTTAGGGTTAGACTCAGGCTCTTAGGGTTAGGGTTAGACTCAGGCTCTTCGGGTTAGGGTTAGACTCAGGCTCTTAGGGTTAGGGTTAGACTCAGGCTGTTAGGGTTAGGGTTAGACTCAGGCTCTTAGGGTTAGGGTTAGACTCAGGCTCTTAGGGTTAGGGTTAGACTCAGGCTCTTCGGGTTAGGGTTAGACTCAGGCTCTTAGCGTGAGGGTTAGACTCAGGCTCTTAGGGTGCGGGTTAGACTCAGGCTCTTAGGGTTAGGGTTAGACTCAGGCTCTTAGGGTGAGGGTTAGACTCAGGCTCTTCGGGTTAGGGTTCGACTCAGGCTCTTAGGGTGAGGGTTAGACTCAGGCTCTTAGGGTTAGGGTTAGACTCAGGCTCTTAGGGTTAGGGTTAGACTCAGGCTCTTCGGGTTAGGGTTAGACTCAGGCTCTTAGGGTTAGGGTTAGACTCAGGCTCTTAGGGTTAGGGTCAGACTAAGGCTCTTAGGGTGAGGGTTAGACTCAGGCTCTTAGGGTGAGGGTTAGACTCAGGTTCTTCGGGTTAGGGTTAGACTCAAGCTCTTCGGGTTAGGGTTAGACTCAGGCTCTTCGGGTTAGGGTTAGACTCAGGCTCTTAGGGTGAGGGTTAGACTCAGGCTCTTAGGGTTAGGGTTAGACTCAGGCTCTTAGGGTTAGGGTTAGACTCAGGCTCTTAGGGTTAGGGTTAGACTCAGGCTCTTAGGGTTAGGGTTAGACTCAGGCTCTTAGGGTTAGGGTTAGACTCAGGCTCTTAGGGTGAGGGTTAGACTCAGGCTCTTAGGGTGAGGGTTAGACTCAAGCTCTTAGGGTTAGGGTTACACTCAGGCTCTTCGGGTTAGGGTTAGACTCAGGCTCTTCGGGTGAGGGTTAGACTCAGGCTCTTAGGGTGAGGGTTAGACTCAGGCTCTTAGGGTGAGGGTTAGACTCAGGCTCTTAGGGTGAGGGTTAGACTCAGGCTCTTAGGGTTAGGGTTAGACTCAGGCTCTTAGGGTTAGGGTTAGACTCAGGCTCTTAGGGTTAGGGTTAGACTCAGGCTCTTAGGGTTAGGGTTAGACTCAGGCTCTTAGGGTGCGGGTTAGACTCAGGCTCTTAGGGTGCGGGTTAGACTCAGGCTCTTCGGGTGAGGGTTAGACTCAGGCTCTTAGGGTTAGGGTTAGACTCAGGCTCTTAGAGTTAGGGTTAGACTCAGGCTCTTAGGGTTAGGGTTAGACTCAGGCTCTTAGGGTTAGGGTTAGACTCAGGCTCTTAGGGTTAGGGTTAGACTCAGGCTCTTAGGGTGCGGGTTAGACTCAGGCTCTTAGCGTGAGGGTTAGACTCAGGCTCTTAGGGTTAGGGTTAGACTCAGGCTCTTAGGGTTAGGGTTAGACTCAGGCTCTTAGGGTGAGGGTTAGACTCAGGCTCTTAGGGTTAGGGTTAGACTCAGGCTCTTAGGGTGAGGGTTAGACTCAGGCTCTTAGGGTGAGGGTTAGACTCAGGCTCTTAGGGTTAGGGTTACACTCAGGCTCTTCGGGTTAGGGTTAGACTCAGGCTCTTCGGGTTAGGGTTAGACTCAGGCTCTTAGGGTGAGGGTTAGACTCAGGCTCTTAGGGTTAGGGTTAGACTCAGGCTCTTAGGGTGAGGGTTAGACTCAGGCTCTTAGGGTTAGGGTTAGACTCAGGCTCTTCGGGTTAGGGTTAGACTCAGGCTCTTCGGGTTAGGGTCAGACTCAGGCTCTTAGGGTTAGGGTTAGACTCAGGCTCTTCGGGTTAGGGTTAGACTCAGGCTCTTAGGGTTAGGGTTAGACTCAGGCTCTTAGGGTGAGGGTTAGACTCAGGCTCTTAGGGTTAGGGTTAGACTCAGGCTCTTAGGGTTAGGGTTAGACTCAGGCTCTTCGGGTTAGGGTTAGACTCAGGCTCTTAGCGTGAGGGTTAGACTCAGGCTCTTAGGGTTAGGGTTAGACTCAGGCTCTTAGGGTTAGGGTTAGACTCAGGCTCTTAGGGTTAGGGTCAGACTAAGGCTCTTAGGGTGAGGGTTAGACTCAGGCTCTTAGGGTGAGGGTTAGACTCAGGTTCTTCGGGTTAGGGTTAGACTCAGGCTCTTCGGGTTAGGGTTAGACTCAGGCTCTTCGGGTTAGGGTTAGACTCAGGCTCTTCGGGTGAGGGTTAGACTCAGGCTCTTAGGGTTAGGGTTAGACTCAGGCTCTTAGAGTTAGGGTTAGACTCAGGCTCTTCGGGTTAGGGTTAGACTCAGGCTCTTCGGGTTAGGGTTAGACTCAGGCTCTTAGGGTTAGGGTTAGACTCAGGCTCTTAGGGTGAGGGTTAGACTCAGGCTCTTAGGGTTAGGGTTAGACTCAGGCTCTTCGGGTTAGGGTTAGACTCAGGCTCTTCGGGTTAGGGTTAGACTCAGGCTCTTAGGGTTAGGGTTAGACTCAGGCTCTTAGGGTGAGGGTTAGACTCAGGCTCTTAGGGTGAGGGTTAGACTCAGGCTCTTAGGGTTAGGGTTAGACTCAGGCTCTTAGGGTTAGGGTTAGACTCAGGCTCTTCGGGTTAGGGTTAGACTCAGGCTCTTAGGGTTAGGGTTAGACTCAGGCTCTTAGGGTGAGGGTTAGACTCAGGCTCTTAGGGTTAGACTCAGGCTCTTAGGGTTAGACTCAGGCTCTTAGGGTTAGGGTTAGACTCAGGCTCTTAGGGTTAGGGTTAGACTCAGGCTCTTAGGGTGAGGGTTAGACTCAGGCTCTTAGGGTGAGGGTTAGACTCAAGCTCTTAGGGTTAGGGTTACACTCAGGCTCTTCGGGTTAGGGTTAGACTCAGGCTCTTCGGGTGAGGGTTAGACTCAGGCTCTTAGGGTGAGGGTTAGACTCAGGCTCTTAGGGTGAGGGTTAGACTCAGGCTCTTAGGGTGAGGGTTAGACTCAGGCTCTTAGGGTTAGGGTTAGACTCAGGCTCTTAGGGTTAGGGTTAGACTCAGGCTCTTAGGGTTAGGGTTAGACTCAGGCTCTTAGGGTTAGGGTTAGACTCAGGCTCTTAGGGTTAGGGTTAGACTCAGGCTCTTAGGGTGCGGGTTAGACTCAGGCTCTTCGGGTGAGGGTTAGACTCAGGCTCTTAGGGTTAGGGTTAGACTCAGGCTCTTAGAGTTAGGGTTAGACTCAGGCTCTTAGGGTTAGGGTTAGACTCAGGCTCTTAGGGTTAGGGTTAGACTCAGGCTCTTAGGGTTAGGGTTAGACTCAGGCTCTTAGGGTTAGGGTTAGACTCAGGCTCTTAGGGTGCGGGTTAGACTCAGGCTCTTAGCGTGAGGGTTAGACTCAGGCTCTTAGGGTTAGGGTTAGACTCAGGCTCTTAGGGTTAGGGTTAGACTCAGGCTCTTAGAGTTAGGGTTAGACTCAGGCTCTTAGGGTTAGGGTTAGACTCAGGCTCTTAGGGTTAGGGTTAGACTCAGGCTCTTCGGGTTAGGGTTAGACTCAGGCTCTTAGGGTGAGGGTTAGACTCAGGCTCTTAGGGTTAGGGTTAGACTCAGGCTCTTAGGGTTAGGGTTAGACTCAGGCTCTTAGGGTGAGGGTTAGACTCAGGCTCTTAGGGTTAGGGTTAGACTCAGGCTCTTAGGGTGAGGGTTAGACTCAGGCTCTTAGGGTTAGGGTTAGACTCAGGCTCTTCGGGTTAGGGTTAGACTCAGGCTCTTCGGGTTAGGGTCAGACTCAGGCTCTTAGGGTTAGGGTTAGACTCAGGCTCTTCGGGTTAGGGTTAGACTCAGGCTCTTAGGGTTAGGGTTAGACTCAGGCTCTTAGGGTGAGGGTTAGACTCAGGCTCTTAGGGTTAGGGTTAGACTCAGGCTCTTAGGGTTAGGGTTAGACTCAGGCTCTTCGGGTTAGGGTTAGACTCAGGCTCTTAGCGTGAGGGTTAGACTCAGGCTCTTAGGGTTAGGGTTAGACTCAGGCTCTTAGGGTTAGGGTTAGACTCAGGCTCTTAGGGTTAGGGTCAGACTAAGGCTCTTAGGGTGAGGGTTAGACTCAGGCTCTTAGGGTGAGGGTTAGACTCAGGTTCTTCGGGTTAGGGTTAGACTCAGGCTCTTCGGGTTAGGGTTAGACTCAGGCTCTTCGGGTTAGGGTTAGACTCAGGCTCTTCGGGTGAGGGTTAGACTCAGGCTCTTAGGGTTAGGGTTAGACTCAGGCTCTTAGAGTTAGGGTTAGACTCAGGCTCTTCGGGTTAGGGTTAGACTCAGGCTCTTCGGGTTAGGGTTAGACTCAGGCTCTTAGGGTTAGGGTTAGACTCAGGCTCTTAGGGTGAGGGTTAGACTCAGGCTCTTAGGGTTAGGGTTAGACTCAGGCTCTTCGGGTTAGGGTTAGACTCAGGCTCTTCGGGTTAGGGTTAGACTCAGGCTCTTAGGGTTAGGGTTAGACTCAGGCTCTTAGGGTGAGGGTTAGACTCAGGCTCTTAGGGTGAGGGTTAGACTCAGGCTCTTAGGGTTAGGGTTAGACTCAGGCTCTTAGGGTTAGGGTTAGACTCAGGCTCTTAGGGTTAGGGTCAGACTAAGGCTCTTAGGGTGAGGGTTAGACTCAGGCTCTTAGGGTGAGGGTTAGACTCAGGTTCTTCGGGTTAGGGTTAGACTCAGGCTCTTCGGGTTAGGGTTAGACTCAGGCTCTTCGGGTTAGGGTTAGACTCAGGCTCTTCGGGTGAGGGTTAGACTCAGGCTCTTAGGGTTAGGGTTAGACTCAGGCTCTTAGAGTTAGGGTTAGACTCAGGCTCTTCGGGTTAGGGTTAGACTCAGGCTCTTCGGGTTAGGGTTAGACTCAGGCTCTTAGGGTTAGGGTTAGACTCAGGCTCTTAGGGTGAGGGTTAGACTCAGGCTCTTAGGGTTAGGGTTAGACTCAGGCTCTTCGGGTTAGGGTTAGACTCAGGCTCTTCGGGTTAGGGTTAGACTCAGGCTCTTAGGGTTAGGGTTAGACTCAGGCTCTTAGGGTGAGGGTTAGACTCAGGCTCTTAGGGTGAGGGTTAGACTCAGGCTCTTAGGGTTAGGGTTAGACTCAGGCTCTTAGGGTTAGGGTTAGACTCAGGCTCTTCGGGTTAGGGTTAGACTCAGGCTCTTAGGGTTAGGGTTAGACTCAGGCTCTTAGGGTGAGGGTTAGACTCAGGCTCTTAGGGTTAGACTCAGGCTCTTCGGGTTAGACTCAGGCTCTTAGGGTTAGGGTTAGACTCAGGCTCTTCGGGTTAGGGTTAGACTCAGGCTCTTAGGGTGAGGGTTAGACTCAGGCTCTTAGGGTTAGGGTTAGACTCAGGCTCTTAGGGTTAGGGTTAGACTCAGGCTCTTAGGGTTAGGGTTAGACTCAGGCCCTTAGGGTTAGGATTAGACTCAGGCTCTTAGGGTTAGGGTTAGACTCAGGCTCTTAGGGTGAGGGTTAGACTCAGGCTCTTAGGGTGAGGGTTAGACTCAGGCTCTTAGGGTTAGGGTTAGACTCAGGCTCTTAGAGTTAGGGTTAGACTCAGGCTCTTCGGGTTAGGGTTAGACTCAGGCTCTTAGGGTTAGGGTTAGACTCAGGCTCTTAGGGTTAGGGTTAGACTCAGGCTCTTAGGGTGAGGGTTAGACTCAGGCTCTTAGGGTTAGGGTTAGACTCAGGCTCTTAGGGTTAGGGTTAGACTCAGGCTCTTAGGGTGAGGGTTAGACTCAGGCTCTTAGGGTTAGGGTTCGACTCAGGCTCTTAGGGTGAGGGTTAGACTCAGGCTCTTAGGGTTAGGGTTAGACTCAGGCTCTTAGGGTTAGGGTTAGACTCAGGCTCTTAGGGTTAGGGTTAGACTCAGGCTCTTCGGGTTAGGGTTAGACTCAGGCTCTTAGGGTTAGGGTTAGACTCAGGCTGTTAGGGTTAGGGTTAGACTCAGGCTCTTCGGGTTAGGGTTAGACTCAGGCTCTTAGGGTTAGGGTTAGACTCAGGCTCTTAGGGTTAGGGTTAGACTCAGGCTCTTAGCGTGAGGGTTAGACTCAGGCTCTTAGGGTTAGGGTTAGACTCAGGCTCTTAGAGTTAGGGTTAGACTCAGGCTCTTCGGGTTAGGGTTAGACTCAGGCTCTTAGGGTTAGGGTTAGACTCAGGCTCTTAGGGTGAGGGTTAGACTCAGGCTCTTAGGGTTAGGGTTAGACTCAGGCTCTTAGGGTGAGGGTTAGACTCAGGCTCTTAGGGTTAGGGTTAGACTCAGGCTCTTCGGGTTAGGGTTAGACTCAGGCTCTTCGGGTTAGGGTCAGACTCAGGCTCTTAGGGTTAGGGTTAGACTCAGGCTCTTCGGGTTAGGGTTAGACTCAGGCTCTTAGGGTGAGGGTTAGACTCAGGCTCTTAGGGTGAGGGTTAGACTCAGGCTGTTAGGGTTAGGGTTAGACTCAGGCTCTTAGGGTTAGGGTTAGACTCAGGCTCTTAGGGTTAGGGTTAGACTCAGGCTCTTAGCGTGAGGGTTAGACTCAGGCTCTTAGGGTTAGGGTTAGACTCAGGCTCTTAGGGTTAGGGTTAGACTCAGGCTCTTAGAGTTAGGGTTAGACTCAGGCTCTTCGGGTTAGGGTTAGACTCAGGCTCTTAGGGTGAGGGTTAGACTCAGGCTCTTAGGGTGAGGGTTAGACTCAGGCTCTTAGGGTTAGGGTTAGACTCAGGCTCTTAGGGTTAGGGTTAGACTCAGGCTCTTCGGGTTAGGGTTAGACTCAGGCTCTTCGGGTTAGGGTTAGACTCAGGCTCTTAGGGTTAGGGTTAGACTCAGGCTCTTAGGGTGAGGGTTAGACTCAGGCTCTTAGGGTGAGGGTTAGACTCAGGCTCTTAGGGTTAGGGTTAGACTCAGGCTCTTAGGGTTAGGGTTAGACTCAGGCTCTTCGGGTTAGGGTTAGACTCAGGCTCTTAGGGTTAGGGTTAGACTCAGGCTCTTAGGGTGAGGGTTAGACTCAGGCTCTTAGGGTTAGACTCAGGCTCTTAGGGTTAGACTCAGGCTCTTAGGGTTAGGGTTAGACTCAGGCTCTTAGGGTGAGGGTTAGACTCAGGCTCTTAGGGTGAGGGTTAGACTCAGGCTCTTAGGGTTAGGGTTAGACTCAGGCTCTTAGGGTTAGGGTTAGACTCAGGCTCTTAGGGTTAGGGTTAGACTCAGGCCCTTAGGGTTAGGGTTAGACTCAGGCTCTTAGGGTTAGGGTTAGACTCAGGCTCTTAGGGTGAGGGTTAGACTCAGGCTCTTAGGGTGAGGGTTAGACTCAGGCTCTTAGGGTTAGGGTTAGACTCAGGCTCTTAGAGTTAGGGTTAGACTCAGGCTCTTCGGGTTAGGGTTAGACTCAGGCTCTTAGGGTTAGGGTTAGACTCAGGCTCTTAGGGTTAGGGTTAGACTCAGGCTCTTAGGGTGAGGGTTAGACTCAGGCTCTTAGGGTTAGGGTTAGACTCAGGCTCTTAGGGTTAGGGTTAGACTCAGGCTCTTAGGGTGAGGGTTAGACTCAGGCTCTTAGGGTTAGGGTTCGACTCAGGCTCTTAGGGTGAGGGTTAGACTCAGGCTCTTAGGGTTAGGGTTAGACTCAGGCTCTTAGGGTTAGGGTTAGACTCAGGCTCTTAGGGTTAGGGTTAGACTCAGGCTCTTCGGGTTAGGGTTAGACTCAGGCTCTTAGGGTTAGGGTTAGACTCAGGCTGTTAGGGTTAGGGTTAGACTCAGGCTCTTCGGGTTAGGGTTCGACTCAGGCTCTTAGGGTTAGGGTTAGACTCAGGCTCTTAGGGTTAGGGTTAGACTCAGGCTCTTCGGGTTAGGGTTAGACTCAGGCTCTTAGGGTTAGGGTTAGACTCAGGCTCTTAGGGTGAGGGTTAGACTCAGGCTCTTAGGGTTAGACTCAGGCTCTTAGGGTTAGACTCAGGCTCTTAGGGTTAGGGTTAGACTCAGGCTCTTAGGGTGAGGGTTAGACTCAGGCTCTTAGGGTGAGGGTTAGACTCAGGCTCTTAGGGTTAGGGTTAGACTCAGGCTCTTAGGGTTAGGGTTAGACTCAGGCTCTTAGGGTTAGGGTTAGACTCAGGCCCTTAGGGTTAGGGTTAGACTCAGGCTCTTAGGGTTAGGGTTAGACTCAGGCTCTTAGGGTGAGGGTTAGACTCAGGCTCTTAGGGTGAGGGTTAGACTCAGGCTCTTAGGGTTAGGGTTAGACTCAGGCTCTTAGAGTTAGGGTTAGACTCAGGCTCTTCGGGTTAGGGTTAGACTCAGGCTCTTAGGGTTAGGGTTAGACTCAGGCTCTTAGGGTTAGGGTTAGACTCAGGCTCTTAGGGTGAGGGTTAGACTCAGGCTCTTAGGGTTAGGGTTAGACTCAGGCTCTTAGGGTTAGGGTTAGACTCAGGCTCTTAGGGTGAGGGTTAGACTCAGGCTCTTAGGGTTAGGGTTCGACTCAGGCTCTTAGGGTGAGGGTTAGACTCAGGCTCTTAGGGTTAGGGTTAGACTCAGGCTCTTAGGGTTAGGGTTAGACTCAGGCTCTTAGGGTTAGGGTTAGACTCAGGCTCTTCGGGTTAGGGTTAGACTCAGGCTCTTAGGGTTAGGGTTAGACTCAGGCTGTTAGGGTTAGGGTTAGACTCAGGCTCTTAGGGTTAGGGTTAGACTCAGGCTCTTAGGGTTAGGGTTAGACTCAGGCTCTTCGGGTTAGGGTTAGACTCAGGCTCTTAGCGTGAGGGTTAGACTCAGGCTCTTAGGGTGCGGGTTAGACTCAGGCTCTTAGGGTTAGGGTTAGACTCACGCTCTTAGGGTGAGGGTTAGACTCAGGCTCTTCGGGTTAGGGTTCGACTCAGGCTCTTAGGGTGAGGGTTAGACTCAGGCTCTTAGGGTTAGGGTTAGACTCAGGCTCTTAGGGTTAGGGTTAGACTCAGGCTCTTCGGGTTAGGGTTAGACTCAGGCTCTTAGGGTTAGGGTTAGACTCAGGCTCTTAGGGTTAGGGTCAGACTAAGGCTCTTAGGGTGAGGGTTAGACTCAGGCTCTTAGGGTGAGGGTTAGACTCAGGTTCTTCGGGTTAGGGTTAGACTCAAGCTCTTCGGGTTAGGGTTAGACTCAGGCTCTTCGGGTTAGGGTTAGACTCAGGCTCTTAGGGTGAGGGTTAGACTCAGGCTCTTAGGGTTAGGGTTAGACTCAGGCTCTTAGGGTTAGGGTTAGACTCAGGCTCTTAGGGTTAGGGTTAGACTCAGGCTCTTAGGGTTAGGGTTAGACTCAGGCTCTTAGGGTTAGGGTTAGACTCAGGCTCTTAGGGTGAGGGTTAGACTCAGGCTCTTAGGGTGAGGGTTAGACTCAAGCTCTTTGGGTTAGGGTTACACTCAGGCTCTTCGGGTTAGGGTTAGACTCAGGCTCTTCGGGTGAGGGTTAGACTCAGGCTCTTAGGGTGAGGGTTAGACTCAGGCTCTTAGGGTGAGGGTTAGACTCAGGCTCTTAGGGTGAGGGTTAGACTCAGGCTCTTAGGGTTAGGGTTAGACTCAGGCTCTTAGGGTTAGGGTTAGACTCAGGCTCTTAGGGTTAGGGTTAGACTCAGGCTCTTAGGGTTAGGGTTAGACTCAGGCTCTTAGGGTGCGGGTTAGACTCAGGCTCTTAGGGTTAGGGTTAGACTCAGGCTCTTCGGGTTAGGGTTAGACTCAGGCTCTTAGGGTGAGGGTTAGACTCAGGCTCTTAGGGTTAGGGTTAGACTCAGGCTCTTAGGGTTAGGGTTAGACTCAGGCTCTTAGGGTGAGGGTTAGACTCAGGCTCTTAGGGTTAGGGTTAGACTCAGGCTCTTAGGGTGAGGGTTAGACTCAGGCTCTTAGGGTTAGGGTTAGACTCAGGCTCTTAGGGTTAGGGTTAGACTCAGGCTCTTCGGGTTAGGGTCAGACTCAGGCTCTTAGGGTTAGGGTTAGACTCAGGCTCTTCGGGTTAGGGTTAGACTCAGGCTCTTAGGGTGAGGGTTAGACTCAGGCTCTTAGGGTGAGGGTTAGACTCAGGCTGTTAGGGTTAGGGTTAGACTCAGGCTCTTAGGGTTAGGGTTAGACTCAGGCTCTTAGGGTTAGGGTTAGACTCAGGCTCTTCGGGTTAGGGTTAGACTCAGGCTCTTAGCGTGAGGGTTAGACTCAGGCTCTTAGGGTTAGGGTTAGACTCAGGCTCTTAGGGTTAGGGTTAGACTCAGGCTCTTAGGGTTAGGGTCAGACTAAGGCTCTTAGGGTGAGGGTTAGACTCAGGCTCTTAGGGTGAGGGTTAGACTCAGGTTCTTCGGGTTAGGGTTAGACTCAGGCTCTTCGGGTTAGGGTTAGACTCAGGCTCTTCGGGTTAGGGTTAGACTCAGGCTCTTCGGGTGAGGGTTAGACTCAGGCTCTTAGGGTTAGGGTTAGACTCAGGCTCTTAGAGTTAGGGTTAGACTCAGGCTCTTCGGGTTAGGGTTAGACTCAGGCTCTTCGGGTTAGGGTTAGACTCAGGCTCTTAGGGTTAGGGTTAGACTCAGGCTCTTAGGGTGAGGGTTAGACTCAGGCTCTTAGGGTTAGGGTTAGACTCAGGCTCTTCGGGTTAGGGTTAGACTCAGGCTCTTCGGGTTAGGGTTAGACTCAGGCTCTTAGGGTTAGGGTTAGACTCAGGCTCTTAGGGTGAGGGTTAGACTCAGGCTCTTAGGGTGAGGGTTAGACTCAGGCTCTTAGGGTTAGGGTTAGACTCAGGCTCTTAGGGTTAGGGTTAGACTCAGGCTCTTCGGGTTAGGGTTAGACTCAGGCTCTTAGGGTTAGGGTTAGACTCAGGCTCTTAGGGTGAGGGTTAGACTCAGGCTCTTAGGGTTAGACTCAGGCTCTTAGGGTTAGACTCAGGCTCTTAGGGTTAGGGTTAGACTCAGGCTCTTAGGGTGAGGGTTAGACTCAGGCTCTTAGGGTGAGGGTTAGACTCAGGCTCTTAGGGTTAGGGTTAGACTCAGGCTCTTAGGGTTAGGGTTAGACTCAGGCTCTTAGGGTTAGGGTTAGACTCAGGCCCTTAGGGTTAGGGTTAGACTCAGGCTCTTAGGGTTAGGGTTAGACTCAGGCTCTTAGGGTGAGGGTTAGACTCAGGCTCTTAGGGTGAGGGTTAGACTCAGGCTCTTAGGGTTAGGGTTAGACTCAGGCTCTTAGAGTTAGGGTTAGACTCAGGCTCTTCGGGTTAGGGTTAGACTCAGGCTCTTAGGGTTAGGGTTAGACTCAGGCTCTTAGGGTTAGGGTTAGACTCAGGCTCTTAGGGTGAGGGTTAGACTCAGGCTCTTAGGGTTAGGGTTAGACTCAGGCTCTTAGGGTTAGGGTTAGACTCAGGCTCTTAGGGTGAGGGTTAGACTCAGGCTCTTAGGGTTAGGGTTCGACTCAGGCTCTTAGGGTTAGGGTTAGACTCAGGCTCTTAGGGTGCGGGTTAGACTCAGGCTCTTCGGGTGAGGGTTAGACTCAGGCTCTTCGGGTTAGGGTTAGACTCAGGCTCTTAGGGTTAGGGTTAGACTCAGGCTCTTAGAGTTAGGGTTAGACTCAGGCTCTTAGGGCTAGGGTTAGACTCAGGCTCTTAGGGTTAGGGTTAGACTCAGGCTCTTAGGGTTAGGGTTAGACTCAGGCTCTTAGGGTTAGGGTTAGACTCAGGCTCTTAGGGTTAGGGTTAGACTCAGGCTCTTCGGGTTAGGGTTAGACTCAGGCTCTTCGGGTTAGGGTTAGACTCAGGCTCTTAGGGTGAGGGTTAGACTCAGGCTCTTAGGGTTAGGGTTAGACTCAGGCTATTAGGGTGAGGGTTAGACTCAGGCTCTTAGGGTTAGGGTTAGACTCAGGCTCTTAGGGTTAGGGTTAGACTCAGGCTCTTAGGGTGAGGGTTAGACTCAGGCTCTTAGGGTTAGGGTTAGACTCAGGCTCTTAGGGTGAGGGTTAGACTCAGGCTCTTAGGGTTAGGGTTAGACTCAGGCTCTTCGGGTTAGGGTTAGACTCAGGCTCTTCGGGTTAGGGTCAGACTCAGGCTCTTAGGGTTAGGGTTAGACTCAGGCTCTTCGGGTTAGGGTTAGACTCAGGCTCTTAGGGTGAGGGTTAGACTCAGGCTCTTAGGGTGAGGGTTAGACTCAGGCTGTTAGGGTTAGGGTTAGACTCAGGCTCTTAGGGTTAGGGTTAGACTCAGGCTCTTAGGGTTAGGGTTAGACTCAGGCTCTTAGGGTTTGGGTTAGACTCAGGCTCTTAGCGTGAGGGTTAGACTCAGGCTCTTAGGGTGAGGGTTAGACTCAAGCTCTTAGGGTTAGGGTTACACTCAGGCTCTTCGGGTTAGGGTTAGACTCAGGCTCTTAGGGTTAGGGTTAGACTCAGGCTCTTAGGGTGAGGGTTAGACTCAGGCTCTTAGGGTGAGGGTTAGACTCAGGCTCTTAGGGTGAGGGTTAGACTCAGGCTCTTAGGGTGAGGGTTAGACTCAGGCTCTTAGGGTTAGGGTTAGACTCAGGCTCTTAGGGTTAGGGTTAGACTCAGGCTCTTAGAGTTAGGGTTAGACTCAGGCTCTTAGGGTTAGGGTTAGACTCAGGCTCTTAGGGTTAGGGTTAGACTCAGGCTCTTAGGGTTAGGGTTAGACTCAGGCTCTTAGGGTGCGGGTTAGACTCAGGCTCTTAGGGTTAGGGTTAGACTCAGGCTCTTCGGGTTAGGGTTAGACTCAGGCTCTTAGGGTTAGGGTTAGACTCAGGCTCTTAGAGTTAGGGTTAGACTCAGGCTCTTAGGGTTAGGGTTAGACTGAGGCTCTTAGGGTTAGGGTTAGACTCAGGCTCTTAGGGTTAGGGTTAGACTCAGGCTCTTAGGGTTAGGGTTAGACTCAGGCTCTTAGGGTTAGGGTTAGACTCAGGCTCTTAGGGTGAGGGTTAGACTCAGGCTCTTAGGGTTAGGGTTAGACTCAGGCTCTTAGGGTGAGGGTTAGACTCAGGCTCTTAGGGTGAGGGTTAGACTCAGGCTCTTAGGGTGAGGGTTAGACTCAGGCTCTTAGGGTTAGGGTTAGACTCAGGCTCTTAGGGTTAGGGTTAGACTCAGGCTCTTAGAGTTAGGGTTAGACTCAGGCTCTTAGGGTTAGGGTTAGACTCAGGCTCTTAGGGTTAGGGTTAGACTCAGGCTCTTAGGGTTAGGGTTAGACTCAGGCTCTTAGGGTGCGGGTTAGACTCAGGCTCTTAGGGTTAGGGTTAGACTCAGGCTCTTCGGGTTAGGGTTAGACTCAGGCTCTTAGGGTTAGGGTTAGACTCAGGCTCTTAGAGTTAGGGTTAGACTCAGGCTCTTAGGGTTAGGGTTAGACTGAGGCTCTTAGGGTTAGGGTTAGACTCAGGCTCTTAGGGTTAGGGTTAGACTCAGGCTCTTAGGGTGAGGGTTAGACTCAGGCTCTTAGGGTTAGGGTTAGACTCAGGCTCTTAGGGTTAGGGTTAGACTCAGGCTCTTAGGGTGAGGGTTAGACTCAGGCTCTTAGGGTTAGGGTTAGACTCAGGCTCTTAGGGTGAGGGTTAGACTCAGGCTCTTAGGGTTAGGGTTAGACTCAGGCTCTTCGGGTTAGGGTTAGACTCAGGCTCTTCGGGTTAGGGTCAGACTCAGGCTCTTAGGGTTAGGGTTAGACTCAGGCTCTTCGGGTTAGGGTTAGACTCAGGCTCTTAGGGTGAGGGTTAGACTCAGGCTCTTAGGGTGAGGGTTAGACTCAGGCTGTTAGGGTTAGGGTTAGACTCAGGCTCTTAGGGTTAGGGTTAGACTCAGGCTCTTAGGGTTAGGGTTAGACTCAGGCTCTTCGGGTTAGGGTTAGACTCAGGCTCTTAGCGTGAGGGTTAGACTCAGGCTCTTAGGGTTAGGGTTAGACTCAGGCTCTTAGGGTTAGGGTTAGACTCAGGCTCTTAGGGTTAGGGTCAGACTAAGGCTCTTAGGGTGAGGGTTAGACTCAGGCTCTTAGGGTGAGGGTTAGACTCAGGTTCTTCGGGTTAGGGTTAGACTCAGGCTCTTCGGGTTAGGGTTAGACGCAGGCTCTTCGGGTTAGGGTTAGACTCAGGCTCTTCGGGTGAGGGTTAGACTCAGGCTCTTAGGGTTAGGGTTAGACTCAGGCTCTTAGAGTTAGGGTTAGACTCAGGCTCTTCGGGTTAGGGTTAGACTCAGGCTCTTCGGGTTAGGGTTAGACTCAGGCTCTTAGGGTTAGGGTTAGACTCAGGCTCTTAGGGTGAGGGTTAGACTCAGGCTCTTAGGGTTAGGGTTAGACTCAGGCTCTTCGGGTTAGGGTTAGACTCAGGCTCTTCGGGTTAGGGTTAGACTCAGGCTCTTAGGGTTAGGGTTAGACTCAGGCTCTTAGGGTGAGGGTTAGACTCAGGCTCTTAGGGTGAGGGTTAGACTCAGGCTCTTAGGGTTAGGGTTAGACTCAGGCTCTTAGGGTTAGGGTTAGACTCAGGCTCTTCGGGTTAGGGTTAGACTCAGGCTCTTAGGGTTAGGGTTAGACTCAGGCTCTTAGGGTGAGGGTTAGACTCAGGCTCTTAGGGTTAGACTCAGGCTCTTAGGGTTAGACTCAGGCTCTTAGGGTTAGGGTTAGACTCAGGCTCTTCGGGTTAGGGTTAGACTCAGGCTCTTAGGGTGAGGGTTAGACTCAGGCTCTTAGGGTTAGGGTTAGACTCAGGCTCTTAGGGTTAGGGTTAGACTCAGGCTCTTAGGGTTAGGGTTAGACTCAGGCCCTTAGGGTTAGGGTTAGACTCAGGCTCTTAGGGTTAGGGTTAGACTCAGGCTCTTAGGGTGAGGGTTAGACTCAGGCTCTTAGGGTGAGGGTTAGACTCAGGCTCTTAGGGTTAGGGTTAGACTCAGGCTCTTAGAGTTAGGGTTAGACTCAGGCTCTTCGGGTTAGGGTTAGACTCAGGCTCTTAGGGTTAGGGTTAGACTCAGGCTCTTAGGGTTAGGGTTAGACTCAGGCTCTTAGGGTGAGGGTTAGACTCAGGCTCTTAGGGTTAGGGTTAGACTCAGGCTCTTAGGGTTAGGGTTAGACTCAGGCTCTTAGGGTGAGGGTTAGACTCAGGCTCTTAGGGTTAGGGTTCGACTCAGGCTCTTAGGGTGAGGGTTAGACTCAGGCTCTTAGGGTTAGGGTTAGACTCAGGCTCTTAGGGTTAGGGTTAGACTCAGGCTCTTAGGGTTAGGGTTAGACTCAGGCTCTTCGGGTTAGGGTTAGACTCAGGCTCTTAGGGTTAGGGTTAGACTCAGGCTCTTAGGGTTAGGGTTAGACTCAGGCTCTTAGGGTTAGGGTTAGACTCAGGCTCTTAGAGTTAGGGTTAGACTCAGGCTCTTCGGGTTAGGGTTAGACTCAGGCTCTTAGCGTGAGGGTTAGACTCAGGCTCTTAGGGTGCGGGTTAGACTCAGGCTCTTAGGGTTAGGGTTAGACTCAGGCTCTTAGGGTGAGGGTTAGACTCAGGCTCTTCGGGTTAGGGTTCGACTCAGGCTCTTAGGGTGAGGGTTAGACTCAGGCTCTTAGGGTTAGGGTTAGACTCAGGCTCTTAGGGTTAGGGTTAGACTCAGGCTCTTCGGGTTAGGGTTAGACTCAGGCTCTTAGGGTTAGGGTTAGACTCAGGCTCTTAGGGTTAGGGTCAGACTAAGGCTCTTAGGGTGAGGGTTAGACTCAGGCTCTTAGGGTTAGGGTTAGACTCAGGTTCTTCGGGTTAGGGTTAGACTCAAGCTCTTCGGGTTAGGGTTAGACTCAGGCTCTTCGGGTTAGGGTTAGACTCAGGCTCTTAGGGTGAGGGTTAGACTCAGGCTCTTAGGGTTAGGGTTAGACTCAGGCTCTTAGAGTTAGGGTTAGACTCAGGCTCTTAGGGTTAGGGTTAGACTCAGTACTATATATTTGGGTACTGCAGCCGCCCGGTTGGTGGATCGCTGCTGCCATCTAGCGAAATGTAATTGGGTACTGCAGCCGGCGCTGTTGGTGGAGCGCTGCTGCCATCTAGCGAAATATACTTGGGTACTGCAGCCGGCGCTGTTGGTGGAGCGCTGCTGCCATCTAGCGAAATGTAATTGGGTACTGCAGCCGCTCTGTTGGTGGAGCGCTGCTGCCATCTAGCGAAATATATTTGGGTACTGCAGCCGGCCCTGTTGGTGGAGCGCTGCTGCCATCTAGCGAAATGTAATTGGGTACTGCAGCCGCCCTTTTGGTGTAGCGCTGCTGCCATCTAGCGAAATATACTGGGGTACTGCAGCCGGCGCTGTTGGTGGAGCGCTGCTGCCATCTAGCGAAATGTAATTGGGTACTGCAGCCGCCCTTTTGGTGGAGCGCTGCTGCCATCTAGCGAAATATACTTGGGTACTGCAGCCGCCCTTTTGGTGGAGCGCTGCTGCCATCTAGCGACATATACTTGGGTACTGCAGCCGGCTCTGTTGGTGGAGCGCTGCTGCCATCTAGCGAAATATATTTGGGTACTGCAGCCGGCCCTGTTGGTGGAGCGCTGCTGCCATCTAGCGAAATGTAGTTGGGTAGTGCAGCCGGCCCTGTTGGTGGAGCGCTGCTGCCATCTAGCGAAATGTAATTGGGTACTGCAGCCGCCCTTTTGGTGGAGCGCTGCTGCCATCTAGCGAAATATTCTTGGGTACTGCAACCGGCCCTTTTGGTGGAGCGCTGCTGCCATCTAGCGAAATATATTTGGGTACTGCAGCCGGCCCTTTTGGTGGAGCGCTGCTGCCATCTAGCGAAATGTAATTGGGTACTGCAGCCGCCCTTTTGGTGGAGCGCTGCTGCCATCTAGCGAAATGTAATTGGGTACTGCAGCCGGCGCTGTTGGTGGAGCGCTGCTGCCATCTAGCGACATATACTTGGGTACTGCAGGCGGCCCGGTTGGTGGAGCGCTGCTGCCATCTAGCGAAATATACTTGGGTACTGCAGCCGCCCGGTTGGTGGAGCGCTGCTGCCATCTAGCGAAATATACTTGGGTACTGCAGCCGACCGGTTGGTGGAGCGCTGCTGCCATCTAGCGAAATATATTTGGGTACTGCAGGCGGCCCCTTTTGGTGGAGCGCTGCTGCCATCTAGCGAAATATATTTGGGTACTGCAGCCGGCCCTGTTGGTGGAGCGCTGCTGCCATCTAGCGAAATGTAATTGGGTACTGCAGCCGCCCTTTTGGTGTAGCGCTGCTGCCATCTAGCGAAATATACTGGGGTACTGCAGCCGGCGCTGTTGGTGGAGCGCTGCTGCCATCTAGCGAAATGTAATTGGGTACTGCAGCCGCCCTTTTGGTGGAGCGCTGCTGCCATCTAGCGAAATATACTTGGGTACTGCAGCCGCCCTTTTGGTGGAGCGCTGCTGCCATCTAGCGACATATACTTGGGTACTGCAGCCGGCTCTGTTGGTGGAGCGCTGCTGCCATCTAGCGAAATATAATTGGGTACTGCAGCCGGCCCTGTTGGTGGAGCGCTGCTGCCATCTAGCGAAATGTAGTTGGGTAGTGCAGCCGGCCCTGTTGGTGGAGCGCTGCTGCCATCTAGCGAAATGTAATTGGGTACTGCAGCCGCCCTTTTGGTGGAGCGCTGCTGCCATCTAGCGAAATATACTTGGGTACTGCAACCGGCCCTTTTGGTGGAGCGCTGCTGCCATCTAGCGAAATATATTTGGGTACTGCAGCCGGCCCTTTTGGTGGAGCGCTGCTGCCATCTAGCGAAATGTAATTGGGTACTGCAGCCGCCCTTTTGGTGGAGCGCTGCTGCCATCTAGCGAAATGTAATTGGGTACTGCAGCCGGCGCTGTTGGTGGAGCGCTGCTGCCATCTAGCGACATATACTTGGGTACTGCAGGCGGCCCGGTTGGTGGAGCGCTGCTGCCATCTAGCGAAATATACTTGGGTACTGCAGCCGCCCGGTTGGTGGAGCGCTGCTGCCATCTAGCGAAATATACTTGGGTACTGCAGCCGACCGGTTGGTGGAGCGCTGCTGCCATCTAGCGAAATATATTTGGGTACTGCAGGCGGCCCCTTTTGGTGGAGCGCTGCTGCCATCTAGCGAAATATATTTGGGTACTGCAGCCGCCCCGTTGGTGGAGCGCTGCTGCCATCTAGCGAAATATACTTGGGTACTTCAGCCGGCCGGTTGGTGGAGCGCTGCTGCCATCTAGCGAAATATAATTGGGTACTGCAGCCGCCCGGTTGGTGGAGCGCTGCTGCCATCTAGCGAAATGTAATTGGGTACTGCAGCCGCCCTTTTGGTGGAGCGCTGCTGCCATCTAGCGAAATATATATGGGTACTGCAGCCGGCGCTGTTGGTGAAGCGCTGCTGCCATCTAGCGAAATATATTTGGGTACTGCAGCCGGCTCTGTTGGTGGAGCGCTGCTGCCATCTAGCGAAATATACTTGGGTACTTCAGCCGGGGTTAGGGTTAGGGTTAAGGTTAGACTGTTAGGGTTAGGGTTAGGGTTAGACTCTTAGGGTTAGACTCTTAGGGTTAGGGTTAGACTCTTAGGGTTAGGGTTAGGGTTAGGGTTAGGGTTAGACTCTTAGGGTTAGGGTTAGACTCTTAGGGTTAGGGTTAGGGTTAGGGTTAGACTCTTAGGGTTAGGGTTAGACTCTTAGGGTTACGGTAGGGTTAGGGTTAGACTCTTAGGGTTAGGGTTAGGGTTAGACTCTTAGGGTTAGGGTCAGGGTTAGGGTTAGGGTTAGGGTTAGGGTTAGACTCTTAGGGTTAGGGTTAGGGTTAGACTGTTAGGGTTAGGGTTAGGGTTAGGGTTAGACTCTTAGGGTTAAACTCTTATGTTTAGGGTTAGACTGTTAGGGTTAGAGTTAGGGTTAGGGTTAGACTCTTAGGTTTAGACTCTTAGGGTTAGGGTTAGACTGTTAGGGTTAGGGTTAGGGTTAGGGTTAGACTCTTAGGGTTAGGGTTAGACTCTTAGGGTTAGGGTTAGGGTTAGGGTTAGACTCAGGGTTAGGGTTAGACTCTTAGGGTTAGTGTTAGGGTTAGGGTTAGACTCTTAGGGTTAGGGTTAGGGTTAGGGTTAGACTCTTAGGATTAGGGTTAGGGTTAGGGTTAGGGTTATACTATTAGTGTTAGGGTTAGGGTTAGGGTTAGGGTTAGACTATTAGTGTTAGGGTTAGGGTTAGGGTTAGACTCGTAGGGTTAGGGTTAGACTCTTAGGGTTAGGGTTAGGGTTAGGGTTAGGGTTAGACTCTTAGGGTTAGGGTTAGACTCTTAGGGTTAGGGTTAGGGTTAGACTGTTAGGGTTAGAGTTAGGGTTAGGGTTAGACTCTTAGGGTTAGACTCTTAGGGTTAGGGTTAGACTGTTAGGTTTAGGGTTAGGGTTAGACTCTTAGAGTTAGGGTTAGACTCTTAGGGTTAGGGTTAGGGTTAGGGTTAGACTCAGGGTTAGGGTATAGACTCTTAGGGTTAGGGTTAGGGTTAGGGTTAGACTGTTAGGGTTAGGGTTAGACTCTTAGGGTTAAACTCTTATGTTTAGGGTTAGACTGTTAGGGTTAGAGTTAGGGTTAGGGTTAGACTCTTAGGGTTAGACTGTTAGGGTTAGGGTTAGGGTTAGGGTTAGACTCTTAGGGTTAGGGTTAGACTCTTAGGGTTAGGGTTAGACTCAGGGTTAGGGTTAGACTCTTAGGGTTAGGGTTAGGGTTAGGGTTAGACACTTAGGGTTAGGGTTAGAGTTAGGCTCTTAGGGTTAGGGTTAGGGTTATGGTTAGGGTTAGGGTTAGGGTTAGACTCGTAGGGTTAGGGTTAGACTCAGGCTCTTAGGGTTAGGGTTAGACTCAGGCTCTTAGGGTTAGGGTTAGACTCAGGCTCTTAGGGTGAGTGTTAGACTCAGGCTCTTAGGCTTAGGGTTAGACTCAGGCTCTTAGGGTTAGGGTTAGACTCAGGCTCTTAGGGTTAGTGTTAGACTCAGGCTCTTAGGGTTAGGGTTAGACTCAGGCTCTTAGGGTTAGGGTTAGACTCAGGCTCTTAGGGTGAGGGTTAGACTCAGGCTCTTAGGGTTAGGGTTAGACTCAGGCTCTTAGGGTTAGGGTTAGACTCAGGCTCTTAGGGTGAGGGTTAGACTCAGGCTCTTAGGGTGAGGGTTAGACTCAGGCTCTTAGGGTTAGGTTAGACTCAGGCTTTTATGGTTAGGGTTAGACTCAGGCTCTTAGGGTTAGGGTTAGACTCAGGCTCTTAGGGTTAGGGTTAGACTCAGGCTCTTAGGGTGAGGGTTAGACTCAGGCTCTTAGGGTTAGGGTTAGACTCAGGCTCTTAGGGTGAGGGTTAGACTCAGGCTCTTAGGTTTCGCTAGATGGCAGCAGCGCTCCACCAACCGGGCGGCTGCAGTACCCAATTATATTTCGCTAGATGGCAGCAGCGCTCCACCAACAGCGCCGGCTGCAGTACCCAAGTATATTTCGCTAGATGGCAGCAGCGCTCCACCAACAGCGCCGGCTGCAGTACCCAAATATATTTCGCTAGATGGCAGCAGCGCTCCACTAAAAGGGCGGCTGCAGTACCCAATTACATTTCGCTAGATGGCAGCAGCGCTCCAGCAACAGCGCCGGCTGCAGTACCCAAGTATATTTCGCTAGATGGCAGCAGCGCTCCACCAACCGGGCGGCTGCAGTACCCAAGTATATTTGGCTAGATGGCAGCAGCGCTCCACCAAAAGGGCGGCTGCAGTACCCAATTACATTTCACTAGATGGCAGCAGCGCTCCACCAACAGGGCCGGCTGCAGTACCCAAATATATTTCGCTAGATGGCAGCAGCGCTCCACCAAACGGGCGGCTGCAGTACCCAAGTATATTTCGCTAGATGGCAGCAGTGCTCCACCAACGGGGCCGGCTGCAGTACCCAAGTATATTTCGCTAGATGGCAGCAGCGCTCCACCAAACGGGCGGCTACAGTACCCAAGTATATGTCGCTAGATGGCAGCAGCACTCCACCAACAGGGCCGGCTGCAGTACCCAAATATATTTCGCTAGATGGCAGCAGCGCTCCACCAACGGGGCGGCTGCAGTACCCAAATATATTTCGCTAGATGGCAGCAGCGCTCCACCAAACGGCCGGCTGCAGTACCCAATTACATTTCGCTAGATGGCAGCAGCGCTCCACCAACAGGGCGGCTGCAGTACCCAATTACATTTCGCTAGATGGCAGCAGAGCTCCACCAACAGGGCCGGCTGCAGTACCCAAATATATTTCGCGAGACGGCAACAGCGCTCCACCAACCGGGCCGGCTGCAGTACCCAAATATATTTCGCTAGATGGCAGCAGCGCTCCACCAACAGGGCCGGCTGCACTACCCAAATATATTTCGCTAGATGGCAGCAGCGCTCCACCAACCGGGCCGGCTGCAGTACCCAATTACATTTCGCTAGATGGCAGCAGCGCTCCACCAACCGGTCGTCTGCAGTACCCAAATATATTTCGCTAGATGGCAGCAGCGCTCCACCAACAGCGCCGGCTGCAGTACCCTAGTATATTTCGCTAGATGGCAGCAGCGCTCCACCAAAAGGGTTAGGGTTAGACTCAGGCTCTTAGGGTTAGGGTTAGACTCAGGCTCTTAGGGTGAGGGTTAGACTCAGGCTCTTAGGGTTAGGGTTGGACTCAGGCTCTTCGGGTTAGGGTTAGACTCAGGCTCTTAGGGTGAGGGTTAGACTCAGGCTCTTAGGGTTAGGGTTAGACTCAGGCTCTTAGGGTTAGGGTTAGACTCAGGCTCTTAGGGTGAGTGTTAGACTCAGGCTCTTAGGCTTAGGGTTAGACTCAGGCTCTTAGGGTTAGGGTTAGACTCAGGCTCTTAGGGTTAGTGTTAGACTCAGGCTCTTAGGGTTAGGGTTAGACTCAGGCTCTTAGGGTTAGGGTTAGACTCAGGCTCTTAGGGTGAGGGTTAGACTCAGGCTCTTAGGGTTAGGGTTAGACTCAGGCTCTTAGGGTTAGGGTTAGACTCAGGCTCTTAGGGTGAGGGTTAGACTCAGGCTCTTAGGGTTAGGGTTAGACTCAGGCTCTTAGGGTTAGGTTAGACTCAGGCTTTTATGGTTAGGGTTAGACTCAGGCTCTTAGGGTTAGGGTTAGACTCAGGCTCTTAGGGTTAGGGTTAGACTCAGGCTCTTAGGGTGAGGGTTAGACTCAGGCTCTTAGGGTTAGGGTTAGACTCAGGCTCTTAGGGTGAGGGTTAGACTCAGGCTCTTAGGTTTCGCTAGATGGCAGCAGCGCTCCACCAACCGGGCGGCTGCAGTACCCAATTATATTTCGCTAGATGGCAGCAGCGCTCCACCAACAGCGCCGGCTGCAGTACCCAAGTATATTTCGCTAGATGGCAGCAGCGCTCCACCAACAGCGCCGGCTGCAGTACCCAAATATATTTCGCTAGATGGCAGCAGCGCTCCACTAAAAGGGCGGCTGCAGTACCCAATTACATTTCGCTAGATGGCAGCAGCGCTCCAGCAACAGCGCCGGCTGCAGTACCCAAGTATATTTCGCTAGATGGCAGCAGCGCTCCACCAACCGGGCGGCTGCAGTACCCAAGTATATTTGGCTAGATGGCAGCAGCGCTCCACCAAAAGGGCGGCTGCAGTACCCAATTACATTTCACTAGATGGCAGCAGCGCTCCACCAACAGGGCCGGCTGCAGTACCCAAATATATTTCGCTAGATGGCAGCAGCGCTCCACCAAACGGGCGGCTGCAGTACCCAAGTATATTTCGCTAGATGGCAGCAGTGCTCCACCAACGGGGCCGGCTGCAGTACCCAAGTATATTTCGCTAGATGGCAGCAGCGCTCCACCAAACGGGCGGCTACAGTACCCAAGTATATGTCGCTAGATGGCAGCAGCACTCCACCAACAGGGCCGGCTGCAGTACCCAAATATATTTCGCTAGATGGCAGCAGCGCTCCACCAACGGGGCGGCTGCAGTACCCAAATATATTTCGCTAGATGGCAGCAGCGCTCCACCAAACGGCCGGCTGCAGTACCCAATTACATTTCGCTAGATGGCAGCAGCGCTCCACCAACAGGGCGGCTGCAGTACCCAATTACATTTCGCTAGATGGCAGCAGAGCTCCACCAACAGGGCCGGCTGCAGTACCCAAATATATTTCGCGAGACGGCAACAGCGCTCCACCAACCGGGCCGGCTGCAGTACCCAAATATATTTCGCTAGATGGCAGCAGCGCTCCACCAACAGGGCCGGCTGCACTACCCAAATATATTTCGCTAGATGGCAGCAGCGCTCCACCAACCGGGCCGGCTGCAGTACCCAATTACATTTCGCTAGATGGCAGCAGCGCTCCACCAACCGGTCGTCTGCAGTACCCAAATATATTTCGCTAGATGGCAGCAGCGCTCCACCAACAGCGCCGGCTGCAGTACCCTAGTATATTTCGCTAGATGGCAGCAGCGCTCCACCAAAAGGGTTAGGGTTAGACTCAGGCTCTTAGGGTTAGGGTTAGACTCAGGCTCTTAGGGTGAGGGTTAGACTCAGGCTCTTAGGGTTAGGGTTGGACTCAGGCTCTTCGGGTTAGGGTTAGACTCAGGCTCTTAGGGTTAGGGTTAGACTCAGGCTCTTAGGGTTAGGGTTAGACTCAGGCTCTTAGGGTTAGGGTTAGACTCAGGCTCTTAGGGTGAGGGTTAGACTCAGGCTCTTAGGGTTAGGGTTAGACTCAGGCTCTTCGGGTTAGGGTTAGACTCAGGCTCTTAGGGTGAGGGTTAGACTCAGGCTCTTAGGGTTAGGGTTAGACTCAGGCTCTTAGGGTTAGGGTTAGACTCAGGCTCTTAGGGTTAGGGTTAGACTCAGGCTCTTAGGGTTAGGGTTAGACTCAGGCTCTTAGGGTTAGGGTTAGACTCAGGCTCTTCGGGTTAGGGTTAGACTCAGGCTCTTAGGGTGAGGGTTAGACTCAGGCTCTTAGGGTGAGGGTTAGACTCAAGCTCTTAGGGTTAGGGTTACACTCAGGCTCTTCGGGTTAGGGTTAGACTCAGGCTCTTCGGGTGAGGGTTAGACTCAGGCTCTTAGGGTGAGGGTTAGACTCAGGCTCTTAGGGTGAGGGTTAGACTCAGGCTCTTAGGGTGAGGGTTAGACTCAGGCTCTTAGGGTTAGGGTTAGACTCAGGCTCTTAGGGTTAGGGTTAGACTCAGGCTCTTAGGGTTAGGGTTAGACTCAGGCTCTTAGGGTGCGGGTTAGACTCAGGCTCTTCGGGTGAGGGTTAGACTCAGGCTCTTAGGGTTAGGGTTAGACTCAGGCTCTTAGGGTTAGGGTTAGACTCAGGCTCTTAGAGTTAGGGTTAGACTCAGGCTCTTAGGGTTAGGGTTAGACTCAGGCTCTTAGGGTTAGGGTTAGACTCAGGCTCTTAGGGTTAGGGTTAGACTCAGGCTCTTAGGGTGCGGGTTAGACTCAGGCTCTTCGGGTGAGGGTTAGACTCAGGCTCTTAGGGTTAGGGTTAGACTCAGGCTCTTAGGGTTAGGGTTAGACTCAGGCTCTTAGAGTTAGGGTTAGACTCAGGCTCTTAGGGTTAGGGTTAGACTCAGGCTCTTAGGGTTAGGGTTAGACTCAGGCTCTTCGGGTTAGGGTTAGACTCAGGCTCTTAGGGTGAGGGTTAGACTCAGGCTCTTAGGGTTAGGGTTAGACTCAGGCTCTTAGGGTTAGGGTTAGACTCAGGCTCTTAGGGTGAGGGTTAGACTCAGGCTCTTAGGGTTAGGGTTAGACTCAGGCTCTTAGGGTGAGGGTTAGACTCAGGCTCTTAGGGTTAGGGTTAGACTCAGGCTCTTCGGGTTAGGGTTAGACTCAGGCTCTTCGGGTTAGGGTCAGACTCAGGCTCTTAGGGTTAGGGTTAGACTCAGGCTCTTCGGGTTAGGGTTAGACTCAGGCTCTTAGGGTGAGGGTTAGACTCAGGCTCTTAGGGTGAGGGTTAGACTCAGGCTGTTAGGGTTAGGGTTAGACTCAGGCTCTTAGGGTTAGGGTTAGACTCAGGCTCTTAGGGTTAGGGTTAGACTCAGGCTCTTAGGGTTAGGGTTAGACTCAGGCTCTTCGGGTTAGGGTTAGACTCAGGCTCTTAGCGTGAGGGTTAGACTCAGGCTCTTAGGGTTAGGGTTAGACTCAGGCTCTTAGGGTTAGGGTTAGACTCAGGCTCTTAGGGTGAGGGTTAGACTCAGGCTCTTAGGGTGAGGGTTAGACTCAGGCTCTTAGGGTTAGGGTTAGACTCAGGCTCTTAGGGTTAGGGTTAGACTCAGGCTCTTCGGGTTAGGGTTAGACTCAGGCTCTTAGGGTGAGGGTTAGACTCAGGCTCTTAGGGTTAGGGTTAGACTCAGGCTCTTAGAGTTAGGGTTAGACTCAGGCTCTTCAGGTTAGGGTTAGACTCAGGCTCTTCGGGTTAGGGTTAGACTCAGGCTCTTCGGGTTAGGGTTAGACTCAGGCTCTTCGGGTTAGGGTTAGACTCAGGCTCTTCGGGTTAGGGTTAGACTCAAGCTCTTAGGGTTAGGGTTAGACTCAGGCTCTTAGGGTGAGGGTTAGACTCAGGCTCTTCGGGTTAGGGTTACACTCAGGCTCTTAGGGTGAGGGTTAGACTCAGGCTCTTAGGGTGAGGGTTAGACTCAGGCTCTTCGGGTTAGGGTTAGACTCAGGCTCTTAGGGTGAGGGTTAGACTCAGGCTCTTAGGGTTAGGGTTAGACTCAGGCTCTTAGGGTGAGGGTTAGACTCAGGCTCTTAGGGTTAGGGTTAGACTCAGGCTCTTAGGGTTAGGGTTAGACTCAGGCTCTTAGGGTGAGGGTTAGACTCAGGCTCTTAGGGTTAGGGTTAGACTCAGGCTCTTAGGGTGAGGGTTAGACTCAGGCTCTTAGGGTGAGGGTTAGACTCAAGCTCTTAGGGTTAGGGTTACACTCAGGCTCTTCGGGTTAGGGTTAGACTCAGGCTCTTCGGGTTAGGGTTAGACTCAGGCTCTTCGGGTTAGGGTTAGACTCAGGCTCTTAGGGTGAGGGTTAGACTCAGGCTCTTAGGGTGAGGGTTAGACTCAGGCTCTTAGGGTTAGGGTTAGACTCAGGCTCTTAGGGTTAGGGTTAGACTCAGGCTCTTAGGGTTAGGGTTAGACTCAGGCTCTTAGGGTTAGGCTTAGACTCAGGCTCTTAGGGTTAGGCTTAGACTCAGGCTCTTAGGGTTAGGCTTAGACTCAGGCTCTTAGGGTTAGGGTTAGACTCAGGCTCTTCGGGTTAGGGTTAGACTCAGGCTCTTAGGGTTAGGGTTAGACTCAGGCTCTTAGGGTTAGGGTTAGACTCAGGCTCTTAGGGTTAGGGTTAGACTCAGGCTCTTAGGGTGAGGGTTAGACTCAGGCTCTTAGGGTGAGGGTTAGACTCAGGCTCTTAGGGTTAGGGTTAGACTCAGGCTCTTAGGGTTAGGGTTAGACTCAGGCTCTTAGGGTTAGGGTTAGACTCAGGCTCTTAGGGTTAGGGTTAGACTCAGGCTCTTCGGGTTAGGGTTAGACTCAGGCTCTTAGGGTTAGGGTTAGACTCAGGCTCTTAGGGTTAGGGTTAGACTCAGGCTCTTCGGGTTAGGGTTAGACTCAGGCTCTTCGGGTTAGGGTTAGACTCAGGCTCTTAGGGTGAGGGTTAGACTCAGGCTCTTAGGGTTAGGGTTAGACTCAGGCTCTTAGGGTTAGGGTTAGACTCAGGCTCTTAGGGTGAGGGTTAGACTCAGGCTCTTAGGGTTAGGGTTAGACTCAGGCTCTTAGGGTGAGGGTTAGACTCAGGCTCTTAGGGTTAGGGTTAGACTCAGGCTCTTCGGGTTAGGGTTAGACTCAGGCTCTTCGGGTTAGGGTCAGACTCAGGCTCTTAGGGTTAGGGTTAGACTCAGGCTCTTCGGGTTAGGGTTAGACTCAGGCTCTTAGGGTGAGGGTTAGACTCAGGCTCTTAGGGTGAGGGTTAGACTCAGGCTGTTAGGGTTAGGGTTAGACTCAGGCTCTTAGGGTTAGGGTTAGACTCAGGCTGTTAGGGTTAGGGTTAGACTCAGGCTCTTAGGGTTAGGGTTAGACTCAGGCTCTTAGGGTTAGGGTTAGACTCAGGCTCTTAGGGTTAGGGTTAGACTCAGGCTCTTAGGGTTAGGGTTAGACTCAGGCTCTTAGGGTTAGGGTTAGACTCAGGCTCTTCGGGTTAGGGTTAGACTCAGGCTCTTCGGGTTAGGGTTAGACTCAGGCTCTTAGGGTGAGGGTTAGACTCAGGCTCTTAGGGTTAGGGTTAGACTCAGGCTCTTAGGGTTAGGGTTAGACTCAGGCTCTTAGGGTGAGGGTTAGACTCAGGCTCTTAGGGTTAGGGTTAGACTCAGGCTCTTAGGGTGAGGGTTAGACTCAGGCTCTTAGGGTTAGGGTTAGACTCAGGCTCTTCGGGTTAGGGTTAGACTCAGGCTCTTCGGGTTAGGGTCAGACTCAGGCTCTTAGGGTTAGGGTTAGACTCAGGCTCTTCGGGTTAGGGTTAGACTCAGGCTCTTAGGGTGAGGGTTAGACTCAGGCTCTTAGGGTGAGGGTTAGACTCAGGCTGTTAGGGTTAGGGTTAGACTCAGGCTCTTAGGGTTAGGGTTAGACTCAGGCTGTTAGGGTTAGGGTTAGACTCAGGCTCTTAGGGTTAGGGTTAGACTCAGGCTCTTAGGGTTAGGGTTAGACTCAGGCTCTTAGCGTGAGGGTTAGACTCAGGCTCTTAGGGTTAGGGTTAGACTCAGGCTCTTAGGGTTAGGGTTAGACTCAGGCTCTTAGGGTGAGGGTTAGACTCAGGCTCTTAGGGTGAGGGTTAGACTCAGGCTCTTAGGGTTAGGGTTAGACTCAGGCTCTTCGGGTTAGGGTTAGACTCAGGCTCTTCGGGTTAGGGTTAGACTCAGGCTCTTAGGGTGAGGGTTAGACTCAGGCTCTTAGGGTTAGGGTTAGACTCAGGCTCTTAGAGTTAGGGTTAGACTCAGGCTCTTCAGGTTAGGGTTAGACTCAGGCTCTTCGGGTTAGGGTTAGACTCAGGCTCTTCGGGTTAGGGTTAGACTCAGGCTCTTCGGGTTAGGGTTAGACTCAGGCTCTTCGGGTTAGGGTTAGACTCAAGCTCTTAGGGTTAGGGTTAGACTCAGGCTCTTAGGGTGAGGGTTAGACTCAGGCTCTTCGGGTTAGGGTTACACTCAGGCTCTTAGGGTGAGGGTTAGACTCAGGCTCTTAGGGTGAGGGTTAGACTCAGGCTCTTCGGGTTAGGGTTAGACTCAGGCTCTTAGGGTTAGGGTTAGACTCAGGCTCTTCGGGTTAGGGTTAGACTCAGGCTCTTCGGGTTAGGGTTAGACTCAGGCTCTTAGGGTTAGGGTTAGACTCAGGCTCTTAGGGTTAGGGTTAGACTCAGGCTCTTAGGGTGAGGGTTAGACTCAGGCTCTTAGGGTTAGGGTTAGACTCAGGCTCTTAGGGTGAGGGTTAGACTCAGGCTCTTAGGGTGAGGGTTAGACTCAAGCTCTTAGGGTTAGGGTTACACTCAGGCTCTTCGGGTTAGGGTTAGACTCAGGCTCTTCGGGTTAGGGTTAGACTCAGGCTCTTCGGGTTAGGGTTAGACTCAGGCTCTTAGGGTGAGGGTTAGACTCAGGCTCTTAGGGTGAGGGTTAGACTCAGGCTCTTAGGGTTAGGGTTAGACTCAGGCTCTTAGGGTTAGGGTTAGACTCAGGCTCTTAGGGTTAGGGTTAGACTCAGGCTCTTAGGGTTAGGCTTAGACTCAGGCTCTTAGGGTTAGGCTTAGACTCAGGCTCTTAGGGTTAGGCTTAGACTCAGGCTCTTAGGGTTAGGGTTAGACTCAGGCTCTTAGGGTTAGGGTTAGACTCAGGCTCTTAGGGTTAGGGTTAGACTCAGGCTCTTAGGGTGAGGGTTAGACTCAGGCTCTTAGGGTTAGGGTTAGACTCAGGCTCTTAGGGTGAGGGTTAGACTCAAGCTCTTAGGGTTAGGGTTACACTCAGGCTCTTCGGGTTAGGGTTAGACTCAGGCTCTTAGGGTTAGGGTTAGACTCAGGCTCTTAGGGTTAGGGTTAGACTCAGGCTCTTAGGGTTAGGGTTAGACTCAGGCTCTTCGGGTTAGGGTTAGACTCAGGCTCTTAGCGTGAGGGTTAGACTCAGGCTCTTAGGGTTAGGGTTAGACTCAGGCTCTTAGGGTTAGGGTTAGACTCAGGCTCTTAGGGTGAGGGTTAGACTCAGGCTCTTAGGGTGAGGGTTAGACTCAGGCTCTTAGGGTTAGGGTTAGACTCAGGCTCTTCGGGTTAGGGTTAGACTCAGGCTCTTCGGGTTAGGGTTAGACTCAGGCTCTTAGGGTGAGGGTTAGACTCAGGCTCTTAGGGTTAGGGTTAGACTCAGGCTCTTAGAGTTAGGGTTAGACTCAGGCTCTTCAGGTTAGGGTTAGACTCAGGCTCTTCGGGTTAGGGTTAGACTCAGGCTCTTCGGGTTAGGGTTAGACTCAGGCTCTTCGGGTTAGGGTTAGACTCAGGCTCTTCGGGTTAGGGTTAGACTCAAGCTCTTAGGGTTAGGGTTAGACTCAGGCTCTTAGGGTGAGGGTTAGACTCAGGCTCTTCGGGTTAGGGTTACACTCAGGCTCTTAGGGTGAGGGTTAGACTCAGGCTCTTAGGGTGAGGGTTAGACTCAGGCTCTTCGGGTTAGGGTTAGACTCAGGCTCTTCGGGTGAGGGTTAGACTCAGGCTCTTCGGGTTAGGGTTAGACTCAGGCTCTTCGGGTTAGGGTTAGACTCAGGCTCTTAGGGTTAGGGTTAGACTCAGGCTCTTAGGGTTAGGGTTAGACTCAGGCTCTTAGGGTGAGGGTTAGACTCAGGCTCTTAGGGTTAGGGTTAGACTCAGGCTCTTAGGGTGAGGGTTAGACTCAGGCTCTTAGGGTGAGGGTTAGACTCAAGCTCTTAGGGTTAGGGTTACACTCAGGCTCTTCGGGTTAGGGTTAGACTCAGGCTCTTCGGGTTAGGGTTAGACTCAGGCTCTTCGGGTTAGGGTTAGACTCAGGCTCTTAGGGTGAGGGTTAGACTCAGGCTCTTAGGGTGAGGGTTAGACTCAGGCTCTTAGGGTTAGGGTTAGACTCAGGCTCTTAGGGTTAGGGTTAGACTCAGGCTCTTAGGGTTAGGGTTAGACTCAGGCTCTTAGGGTTAGGCTTAGACTCAGGCTCTTAGGGTTAGGCTTAGACTCAGGCTCTTAGGGTTAGGGTTAGACTCAGGCTCTTAGGGTTAGGGTTAGACTCAGGCTCTTAGGGTTAGGGTTAGACTCAGGCTCTTAGGGTGAGGGTTAGACTCAGGCTCTTAGGGTTAGGGTTAGACTCAGGCTCTTAGGGTGAGGGTTAGACTCAGGCTCTTAGGGTGAGGGTTAGACTCAGGCTCTTAGGGTTAGGGTTAGACTCAGGCTCTTAGGGTTAGGGTTAGACTCAGGCTCTTCGGGTTAGGGTTAGACTCAGGCTCTTAGGGTTAGGGTTAGACTCAGGCTCTTAGGGTTAGGGTTAGACTCAGGCTCTTAGGGTTAGGGTTAGACTCAGGCTCTTCGGGTTAGGGTTAGACTCAGGCTCTTCGGGTTAGGGTTAGACTCAGGCTCTTAGGGTTAGGGTTAGACTCAGGCTCTTAGGGTTAGGGTTAGACTCAGGCTCTTAGGGTTAGGGTTAGACTCAGGCTCTTAGGGTGAGGGTTAGACTCAGGCTCTTAGGGTTAGGGTTAGACTCAGGCTCTTAGGGTGAGGGTTAGACTCAGGCTCTTAGGGTGAGGGTTAGACTCAGGCTCTTAGGGTTAGGGTTAGACTCAGGCTATTAGGGTGAGGGTTAGACTCAGGCTCTTCGGGTTAGGGTTAGACTCAGGCTCTTAGGGTGCGGGTTAGACTCAGGCTCTTCGGGTGAGGGTTAGACTCAGGCTCTTAGGGTTAGGGTTAGACTCAGGCTCTTAGGGTTAGGGTTAGACTCAGGCTCTTAGAGTTAGGGTTAGACTCAGGCTCTTAGGGTTAGGGTTAGACTCAGGCTCTTAGGGTTAGGGTTAGACTCAGGCTCTTAGGGTTAGGGTTAGACTCAGGCTCTTAGGGTTAGGGTTAGACTCAGGCTCTTAGGGTGCGGGTTAGACTCAGGCTCTTCGGGTGAGGGTTAGACTCAGGCTCTTAGGGTGAGGGTTAGACTCAGGCTCTTAGGGTGAGGGTTAGACTCAGGCTCTTCGGGTGAGGGTTAGACTCAGGCTCTTAGGGTTAGGGTTAGACTCAGGCTCTTAGGGTTAGGGTTAGACTCAGGCTCTTAGGGTTAGGGTTAGACTCAGGCTCTTAGGGTTAGGGTTAGACTAAGGCTCTTAGGGTGAGGGTTAGACTCAGGCTCTTAGGGTGAGGGTTAGACTCAGGTTCTTCGGGTTAGGGTTAGACTCAGGCTCTTCGGGTTAGGGTTAGACTCAGGCTCTTCGGGTTAGGGTTAGACTCAGGCTCTTAGGGTGAGGGTTAGACTCAGGCTCTTAGGGTTAGACTCAGACTCAGGCTCTTAGAGTTAGGGTTAGACTCAGGCTCTTCAGGTTAGGGTTAGACTCAGGCTCTTAGGGTTAGGGTTAGACTCAGGCTCTTCGGGTTAGGGTTAGACTCAGGCTCTTCGGGTTAGGGTTAGACTCAGGCTCTTAGGGTTAGGGTTAGACTCAGGCTCTTAGGGTTAGGGTTAGACTCAGGCTCTTAGGGTGAGGGTTAGACTCAGGCTCTTCAGGTTAGGGTTAGACTCAGGCTCTTAGGGTGAGGGTTAGACTCAGGCTCTTAGGGTTAGGGTTAGACTCAGGCTCTTAGGGTGAGGGTTAGACTCAGGCTCTTAGGGTGAGGGTTAGACTCAAGCTCTTAGGGTTAGGGTTACACTCAGGCTCTTCGGGTTAGGGTTAGACTCAGGCTCTTCGGGTTAGGGTTAGACTCAGGCTCTTAGGGTGAGGGTTAGGCTCAGGCTCTTAGGGTGAGGGTTAGACTCAGGCTCTTAGGGTGAGGGTTAGACTCAGGCTCTTAGGGTTAGGGTTAGACTCAGGCTCTTAGGGTGAGGGTTAGACTCAGGCTCTTAGGGTTAGGGTTAGACTCAGGCTCTTAGGGTTAGGGTTAGACTCAGGCTCTTCGGGTTAGGGTTAGACTCAGGCTCTTCGGGTTAGGGTTAGACTCAGGCTCTTAGGGTGAGGGTTAGACTCAGGCTCTTAGGGTTAGGGTTAGACTCAGGCTCTTAGGGTGAGGGTTAGACTCAGGCTCTTAGGGTGAGGGTTAGACTCAAGCTCTTAGGGTTAGGGTTAGACTCAGGCTCTTCGGGTTAGGGTTAGACTCAGGCTCTTCGGGTTAGGGTTAGACTCAGGCTCTTAGGGTGAGGGTTAGACTCAGGCTCTTCGGGTTAGGGTTAGACTCAGGCTCTTAGGGTTAGGGTTAGACTCAGGCTTTTAGGGTTAGGGTTAGACTCAGGCTCTTAGGGTGAGGGTTAGACTCAGGCTCTTAGGGTTAGGGTTAGACTCAGGCTCTTAGGGTTAGGGTTAGACTCAGGCTCTTAGGGTTAGGGTTAGACTCAGGCTCTTAGGGTTAGGGTTAGACTCAGGCTCTTAGGGTTAGGGTTAGACTCAGGCTCTTAGGGTTAGGGTTAGACTCAGGCTCTTCGGGTTAGGGTTAGACTCAGGCTCTTAGGGTTAGGGTTAGACTCAGGCTCTTAGGGTTAGGGTTAGACTCAGGCTCTTAGGGTGAGGGTTAGACTCAGGCTCTTAGGGTGAGGGTTAGACTCAAGCTCTTAGGGTTAGGGTTACACTCAGGCTCTTCGGGTTAGGGTTAGACTCAGGCTCTTCGGGTGAGGGTTAGACTCAGGCTCTTAGGGTGAGGGTTAGACTCAGGCTCTTAGGGTGAGGGTTAGACTCAGGCTCTTAGGGTTAGGGTTAGACTCAGGCTCTTAGGGTTAGGGTTAGACTCAGGCTCTTAGGGTTAGGGTTAGACTCAGGCTCTTAGGGTGCGGGTTAGACTCAGGCTCTTCGGGTGAGGGTTAGACTCAGGCTCTTAGGGTTAGGGTTAGACTCAGGCTCTTAGGGTTAGGGTTAGACTCAGGCTCTTAGAGTTAGGGTTAGACTCAGGCTCTTAGGGTTAGGGTTAGACTCAGGCTCTTAGGGTTAGGGTTAGACTCAGGCTCTTAGGGTTAGGGTTAGACTCAGGCTCTTAGGGTTAGGGTTAGACTCAGGCTCTTAGGGTGAGGGTTAGACTCAGGCTCTTAGGGTTAGGGTTAGACTCAGGCTCTTAGGGTTAGGGTTAGACTCAGGCTCTTAGGGTTAGGGTTAGACTCAGGCTCTTAGGGTTAGGCTTAGACTCAGGCTCTTAGGGTTAGGCTTAGACTCAGGCTCTTAGGGTTAGGGTTAGACTCAGGCTCTTAGGGTTAGGGTTAGACTCAGGCTCTTAGGGTTAGGGTTAGACTCAGGCTCTTAGGGTGAGGGTTAGACTCAGGCTCTTAGGGTTAGGGTTAGACTCAGGCTCTTAGGGTGAGGGTTAGACTCAGGCTCTTAGGGTGAGGGTTAGACTCAGGCTCTTAGGGTTAGGGTTAGACTCAGGCTCTTAGGGTTAGGGTTAGACTCAGGCTCTTCGGGTTAGGGTTAGACTCAGGCTCTTAGGGTTAGGGTTAGACTCAGGCTCTTAGGGTTAGGGTTAGACTCAGGCTCTTAGGGTTAGGGTTAGACTCAGGCTCTTCGGGTTAGGGTTAGACTCAGGCTCTTCGGGTTAGGGTTAGACTCAGGCTCTTAGGGTTAGGGTTAGACTCAGGCTCTTAGGGTTAGGGTTAGACTCAGGCTCTTAGGGTTAGGGTTAGACTCAGGCTCTTAGGGTGAGGGTTAGACTCAGGCTCTTAGGGTTAGGGTTAGACTCAGGCTCTTAGGGTGAGGGTTAGACTCAGGCTCTTAGGGTGAGGGTTAGACTCAGGCTCTTAGGGTTAGGGTTAGACTCAGGCTCTTAGGGTGAGGGTTAGACTCAGGCTCTTAGGGTTAGGGTTAGACTCAGGCTCTTAGGGTGCGGGTTAGACTCAGGCTCTTCGGGTGAGGGTTAGACTCAGGCTCTTAGGGTTAGGGTTAGACTCAGGCTCTTAGGGTTAGGGTTAGACTCAGGCTCTTAGAGTTAGGGTTAGACTCAGGCTCTTAGGGTTAGGGTTAGACTCAGGCTCTTAGGGTTAGGGTTAGACTCAGGCTCTTAGGGTTAGGGTTAGACTCAGGCTCTTAGGGTTAGGGTTAGACTCAGGCTCTTAGGGTGCGGGTTAGACTCAGGCTCTTCGGGTGAGGGTTAGACTCAGGCTCTTAGGGTGAGGGTTAGACTCAGGCTCTTAGGGTGAGGGTTAGACTCAGGCTCTTAGGGTGAGGGTTAGACTCAGGCTCTTAGGGTTAGGGTTAGACTCAGGCTCTTAGGGTTAGGGTTAGACTCAGGCTCTTAGGGTTAGGGTTAGACTCAGGCTCTTAGGGTTAGGGTTAGACTAAGGCTCTTAGGGTGAGGGTTAGACTCAGGCTCTTAGGGTGAGGGTTAGACTCAGGTTCTTCGGGTTAGGGTTAGACTCAGGCTCTTCGGGTTAGGGTTAGACTCAGGCTCTTCGGGTTAGGGTTAGACTCAGGCTCTTAGGGTGAGGGTTAGACTCAGGCTCTTAGGGTTAGGGTTAGACTCAGGCTCTTAGGGTTAGGGTTAGACTCAGGCTCTTCAGGTTAGGGTTAGACTCAGGCTCTTAGGGTTAGGGTTAGACTCAGGCTCTTCGGGTTAGGGTTAGACTCAGGCTCTTCGGGTTAGGGTTAGACTCAGGCTCTTAGGGTTAGGGTTAGACTCAGGCTCTTAGGGTTAGGGTTAGACTCAGGCTCTTAGGGTGAGGGTTAGACTCAGGCTCTTCAGGTTAGGGTTAGACTCAGGCTCTTAGGGTGAGGGTTAGACTCAGGCTCTTAGGGTTAGGGTTAGACTCAGGCTCTTAGGGTGAGGGTTAGACTCAGGCTCTTAGGGTGAGGGTTAGACTCAAGCTCTTAGGGTTAGGGTTACACTCAGGCTCTTCGGGTTAGGGTTAGACTCAGGCTCTTCGGGTTAGGGTTAGACTCAGGCTCTTAGGGTGAGGGTTACACTCAGGCTCTTAGGGTGAGGGTTAGACTCAGGCTCTTAGGGTGAGGGTTAGACTCAGGCTCTTAGGGTTAGGGTTAGACTCAGGCTCTTAGGGTGAGGGTTAGACTCAGGCTCTTAGGGTTAGGGTTAGACTCAGGCTCTTAGGGTTAGGGTTAGACTCAGGCTCTTAGGGTGAGGGTTAGACTCAGGCTCTTCGGGTTAGGGTTAGACTCAGGCTCTTAGGGTGAGGGTTAGACTCAGGCTCTTAGGGTTAGGGTTAGACTCAGGCTCTTAGGGTGAGGGTTAGACTCAGGCTCTTAGGGTGAGGGTTAGACTCAAGCTCTTAGGGTTAGGGTTAGACTCAGGCTCTTCGGGTTAGGGTTAGACTCAGGCTCTTCGGGTTAGGGTTAGACTCAGGCTCTTAGGGTGAGGGTTAGACTCAGGCTCTTCGGGTTAGGGTTAGACTCAGGCTCTTAGGGTTAGGGTTAGACTCAGGCTTTTAGGGTTAGGGTTAGACTCAGGCTCTTAGGGTGAGGGTTAGACTCAGGCTCTTAGGGTTAGGGTTAGACTCAGGCTCTTAGGGTTAGGGTTAGACTCAGGCTCTTAGGGTTAGGGTTAGACTCAGGCTCTTCGGGTTAGGGTTAGACTCAGGCTCTTAGGGTTAGGGTTAGACTCAGGCTCTTAGGGTTAGGGTTAGACTCAGGCTCTTAGGGTTAGGGTTAGACTCAGGCTCTTAGGGTTAGGGTTAGACTCAGGCTCTTAGGGTTAGGGTTAGACTCAGGCTCTTAGGGTGAGGGTTAGACTCAGGCTCTTAGGGTGAGGGTTAGACTCAAGCTCTTAGGGTTAGGGTTACACTCAGGCTCTTCGGGTTAGGGTTAGACTCAGGCTCTTCGGGTGAGGGTTAGACTCAGGCTCTTAGGGTGAGGGTTAGACTCTGGCTCTTAGGGTGAGGGTTAGACTCAGGCTCTTAGGGTTAGGGTTAGACTCAGGCTCTTAGGGTTAGGGTTAGACTCAGGCTCTTAGGGTTAGGGTTAGACTCAGGCTCTTCGGGTTAGGGTTAGACTCAGGCTCTTAGGGTGAGGGTTAGACTCAGGCTCTTAGGGTTAGGGTTAGACTCAGGCTCTTAGGGTTAGGGTTAGACTCAGGCTCTTAGGGTGAGGGTTAGACTCAGGCTCTTAGGGTTAGGGTTAGACTCAGGCTCTTAGGGTGAGGGTTAGACTCAGGCTCTTAGGGTTAGGGTTAGACTCAGGCTCTTCGGGTTAGGGTTAGACTCAGGCTCTTCGGGTTAGGGTCAGACTCAGGCTCTTAGGGTTAGGGTTAGACTCAGGCTCTTCGGGTTAGGGTTAGACTCAGGCTCTTAGGGTGAGGGTTAGACTCAGGCTCTTAGGGTGAGGGTTAGACTCAGGCTGTTAGGGTTAGGGTTAGACTCAGGCTCTTAGGGTTAGGGTTAGACTCAGGCTCTTAGGGTTAGGGTTAGACTCAGGCTCTTCGGGTTAGGGTTAGACTCAGGCTCTTAGCGTGAGGGTTAGACTCAGGCTCTTAGGGTTAGGGTTAGACTCAGGCTCTTAGGGTTAGGGTTAGACTCAGGCTCTTAGGGTTAGGGTCAGACTAAGGCTCTTAGGGTGAGGGTTAGACTCAGGCTCTTAGGGTGAGGGTTAGACTCAGGTTCTTCGGGTTAGGGTTAGACTCAGGCTCTTCGGGTTAGGGTTAGACTCAGGCTCTTCGGGTTAGGGTTAGACTCAGGCTCTTAGGGTGAGGGTTAGACTCAGGCTCTTAGGGTTAGGCTTAGACTCAGGCTCTTAGAGTTAGGGTTAGACTCAGGCTCTTCAGGTTAGGGTTAGACTCAGGCTCTTCGGGTTAGGGTTAGACTCAGGCTCTTCGGGTTAGGGTTAGACTCAGGCTCTTCGGGTTAGGGTTAGACTCAGGCTCTTCGGGTTAGGGTTAGACTCAGGCTCTTCGGGTTAGGGTTAGACTCAGGCTCTTAGGGTTAGGGTTAGACTCAGGCTCTTAGGGTGAGGGTTAGACTCAGGCTCTTAGGGTTAGGGTTAGACTCAGGCTCTTAGGGTTAGGGTTAGACTCAGGCTCTTCGGGTTAGGGTTAGACTCAGGCTCTTCGGGTTAGGGTTAGACTCAGGCTCTTAGGGTTAGGGTTAGACTCAGGCTCTTAGGGTGAGGGTTAGACTCAGGCTCTTAGGGTGAGGGTTAGACTCAGGCTCTTAGGGTTAGGGTTAGACTCAGGCTCTTAGGGTTAGGGTTAGACTCAGGCTCTTCGGGTTAGGGTTAGACTCAGGCTCTTAGGGTTAGGGTTAGACTCAGGCTCTTAGGGTGAGGGTTAGACTCAGGCTCTTAGGGTTAGGGTTAGACTCAGGCTCTTAGGGTTAGACTCAGGCTCTTAGGGTTAGACTCAGGCTCTTAGGGTTAGGGTTAGACTCAGGCTCTTAGGGTGAGGGTTAGACTCAGGCTCTTAGGGTGAGGGTTAGACTCAGGCTCTTAGGGTTAGGGTTAAACTCAGGCTCTTAGGGTTAGGGTTAGACTCAGGCTCTTAGGGTTAGGGTTAGACTCAGGCCCTTAGGGTTAGGGTTAGACTCAGGCTCTTAGGGTTAGGGTTAGACTCAGGCTCTTAGGGTGAGGGTTAGACTCAGGCTCTTAGGGTTAGGGTTAGACTCAGGCTCTTAGGGTTAGGGTTAGACTCAGGCTCTTAGAGTTAGGGTTAGACTCAGGCTCTTCGGGTTAGGGTTAGACTCAGGCTCTTAGGGTGAGGGTTAGACTCAGGCTCTTAGGGTTAGGGTTAGACTCAGGCTCTTAGGGTGAGGGTTAGACTCAGGCTCTTAGGGTTAGGGTTAGACTCAGGCTCTTAGGGTGAGGGTTAGACTCAGGCTCTTAGGGTTAGGGTTAGACTCAGGCTCTTAGGGTTAGGGTTCGACTCAGGCTCTTAGGGTGAGGGTTAGACTCAGGCTCTTCGGGTTAGGGTTAGACTCAGGCTCTTCGGGTTAGGGTTAGACTCAGGCTGTTAGGGTTAGGGTTAGACTCAGGCTCTTAGGGTTAGGGTTAGACTCAGGCTCTTAGGGTTAGGGTTAGACTCAGGCTCTTCGGGTTAGGGTTAGACTCAGGCTCTTAGCGTGAGGGTTAGACTCAGGCTCTTAGGGTGCGGGTTAGACTCAGGCTCTTAGGGTTAGGGTTAGACTCAGGCTCTTAGGGTGAGGGTTAGACTCAGGCTCTTCGGGTTAGGGTTAGACTCAGGCTCTTAGGGTGAGGGTTAGACTCAGGCTCTTAGGGTTAGGGTTAGACTCAGGCTCTTAGGGTTAGGGTTAGACTCAGGCTCTTCGGGTTAGGGTTAGACTCAGGCTCTTAGGGTTAGGGTTAGACTCAGGCTCTTAGGGTTAGGGTCAGACTAAGGCTCTTAGGGTGAGGGTTAGACTCAGGCTCTTAGGGTGAGGGTTAGACTCAGGTTCTTCGGGTTAGGGTTAGACTCAAGCTCTTCGGGTTAGGGTTAGACTCAGGCTCTTAGGGTGAGGGTTAGACTCAGGCTCTTAGGGTTAGGGTTAGACTCAGGCTCTTAGAGTTAGGGTTAGACTCAGGCTCTTAGGGTTAGGGTTAGACTCAGTACTATATATTTGGGTACTGCAGCCGCCCGGTTGGTGGATCGCTGCTGCCATCTAGCGAAATGTAATTGGGTACTGCAGCCGCCCTTTTGGTGGAGCGCTGCTGCCATCTAGCGAAATATACTTGGGTACTGCAGCCGGCGCTGTTGGTGGAGCGCTGCTGCCATCTAGCGAAATGTAATTGGGTACTGCAGCCGCTCTGTTGGTGGAGCGCTGCTGCCATCTAGCGAAATGTAATTGGGTACTGCAGCCGGCCCTGTTGGTGGAGCGCTGCTGCCATCTAGCGAAATGTAATTGGGTACTGCAGCCGCCCTTTTGGTGTAGCGCTGCTGCCATCTAGCGAAATATACTGGGGTACTGCAGCCGGCGCTGTTGGTGGAGCGCTGCTGCCATCTAGCGAAATGTAATTGGGTACTGCAGCCGCCCTTTTGGTGGAGCGCTGCTGCCATCTAGCGACATATACTTGGGTACTGCAGCCGGCTCTGTTGGTGGAGCGCTGCTGCCATCTAGCGAAATATATTTGGGTACTGCGGCCGCCCGGTTGGTGGAGCGCTGCTGCCATCTAGCGAAATATAATTGGGTACTGCAGCCGGCCCTGTTGGTGGAGCGCTGCTGCCATCTAGCGAAATGTAGTTGGGTAGTGCAGCCGGCCCTGTTGGTGGAGCGCTGCTGCCATCTAGCGAAATGTAATTGGGTACTGCAGCCGCCCTTTTGGTGGAGCGCTGCTGCCATCTAGCGAAATATACTTGGGTACTGCAACCGGCCCTTTTGGTGGAGCGCTGCTGCCATCTAGCGAAATATATTTGGGTACTGCAGCCGGCCCTTTTGGTGGAGCGCTGCTGCCATCTAGCGAAATGTAATTGGGTACTGCAGCCGCCCTTTTGGTGGAGCGCTGCTGCCATCTAGCGAAATGTAATTGGGTACTGCAGCCGGCGCTGTTGGTGGAGCGCTGCTGCCATCTAGCGACATATACTTGGGTACTGCAGGCGGCCCGGTTGGTGGAGCGCTGCTGCCATCTAGCGAAATATACTTGGGTACTGCAGCCGCCCGGTTGGTGGAGCGCTGCTGCCATCTAGCGAAATATACTTGGGTACTGCAGCCGACCGGTTGGTGGAGCGCTGCTGCCATCTAGCGAAATATATTTGGGTACTGCAGGCGGCCCCTTTTGGTGGAGCGCTGCTGCCATCTAGCGAAATATATTTGGGTACTGCAGCCGGCTCTGTTGGTGGAGCGCTGCTGCCATCTAGCGAAATATACTTGGGTACTTCAGCCGGCCGGTTGGTGGAGCGCTGCTGCCATCTAGCGAAATATAATTGGGTACTGCAGCCGCCCGGTTGGTGGAGCGCTGCTGCCATCTAGCGAAATGTAATTGGGTACTGCAGCCGCCCTTTTGGTGGAGCGCTGCTGCCATCTAGCGAAATATATATGGGTACTGCAGCCGGCGCTGTTGGTGAAGCGCTGCTGCCATCTAGCGAAATATATTTGGGTACTGCAGCCGGCTCTGTTGGTGGAGCGCTGCTGCCATCTAGCGAAATATACTTGGGTACTTCAGCCGGGGTTAGGGTTAGGGTTAAGGTTAGACTGTTAGGGTTAGGGTTAGGGTTAGACTCTTAGGGTTAGACTCTTAGGGTTAGGGTTAGACTCTTAGGGTTAGGGTTAGGGTTAGGGTTAGGGTTAGACTCTTAGGGTTAGGGTTAGACTCTTAGGGTTAGGGTTAGGGTTAGGGTTAGACTCTTAGGGTTAGGGTTAGACTCTTAGGGTTAGGGTAGGGTTAGGGTTAGACTCTTAGGGTTAGGGTTAGGGTTAGACTCTTAGGGTTAGGGTCAGGGTTAGGGTTAGGGTTAGGGTTAGGGTTAGACTCTTAGGGTTAGGGTTAGGGTTAGACTGTTAGGGTTAGGGTTAGGGTTAGGGTTAGACTCTTAGGGTTAAACTCTTATGTTTAGGGTTAGACTGTTAGGGTTAGAGTTAGGGTTAGGGTTAGACTCTTAGGTTTAGACTCTTAGGGTTAGGGTTAGACTGTTAGGGTTAGGGTTAGGGTTAGGGTTAGACTCTTAGGGTTAGGGTTAGACTCTTAGGGTTAGGGTTAGGGTTAGGGTTAGACTCAGGGTTAGGGTTAGACTCTTAGGGTTAGTGTTAGGGTTAGGGTTAGACTCTTAGGGTTAGGGTTAGGGTTAGGGTTAGGGTTAGACTCAGGGTTAGGGTTAGACTCTTAGGGTTAGTGTTAGGGTTAGGGTTAGACTCTTAGGGTTAGGGTTAGGGTTAGGGTTAGACTCTTAGGATTAGGGTTAGGGTTAGGGTTAGGGTTAGGGTTAGGGTTAGACTCAGGGTTAGGGTATAGACTCTTAGGGTTAGGGTTAGGGTTAGGGTTAGACTGTTAGGGTTAGGGTTAGGGTTAGACTCTTAGGGTTAAACTCTTATGTTTAGGGTTAGACTGTTAGGGTTAGAGTTAGGGTTAGGGTTAGACTCTTAGGGTTAGACTCTTAGGGTTAGGGTTAGACTGTTAGGGTTAGGGTTAGGGTTAGGGTTAGACTCTTAGGGTTAGGGTTAGACTCTTAGGGTTAGGGTTAGACTCAGGGTTAGGGTTAGACTCTTAGGGTTAGGGTTAGGGTTAGGGTTAGACTCGTAGGGTTAGGGTTAGACTCAGGCTCTTAGGGTTAGGGTTAGACTCAGGCTCTTAGGGTTAGGGTTAGACTCAGGCTCTTAGGGTTAGGGTTAGACTCAGGCTCTTAGGGTTAGGGTTAGACTCAGGCTCTTAGGGTTAGGGTTAGACTCAGGCTCTTCGGGTTAGGGTTAGATTCAGGCTCTTAGGGTTAGGGTTAGACTCAGGCTCTTAGGGTTAGGGTTAGACTCAGGCTCTTAGGGTGAGGGTTAGACTCAGGCTCTTAGGGTGAGGGTTAGACTCAGGCTCTTAGGGTTAGGGTTAGACTCAGGCTCTTAGGGTGAGGGTTAGACTCAGGCTCTTAGGGTTAGGGTTAGACTCAGGCTCTTAGGGTTAGGGTTAGACTCAGGCTCTTAGGGTTAGGGTTAGACTCAGGCTCTTAGAGTTAGGGTTAGACTCAGTACTATATATTTGGGTACTGCAGCCGCCGCTGTTGGTGGAGCGCTGCTGCCATCTAGCGTAATATACTTGGGTACTGCAGCCGGCGCTGTTGGTGGAGCGCTGCTGCCATCTAGCGAAATATATTTGGGTACTGCAGCCGGCCCTGTTGGTGGAGCGCTGCTGCCGTCTAGCGAAATACATTTGGGTACTGCAGCCGCCCTTTTGGTGGAGCGCTGCTGCCATCTAGCCAAATATACTTGGGTATTGCAGCCGTCCCTGTTCGTGGAGCTCTGCTGCCATCTAGCGAAATATACTTGGGTACTGCAGCCGCCCTTTTGGTGGAGCGCTGCTGCCATCTAGCGAAATGTAATTGGGTACTGCAGCCGCCCGGTTGGTGGAGCGCTGCTGCCATCTAGCGAAATATATTTGGGTACTGCAGCCGGCCCTGTTGGTGGAGCGCTGCTGCCATCTAGCGAAATGTAATTGGGTACTGCAGCCGCCCTTTTGGTGTAGCGCTGCTGCCATCTAGCGAAATATACTTGGGTACTGCAGCCGGCGCTGTTGCTGGAGCGCTGCTGCCATCTAGCGAAATGTAATTGGGTACTGCAGCCGCCCTTTTGGTGGAGCGCTGCTGCCATCTAGCGAAATGTATTGGGTACTGCAGCCGCCCTTTTGGTGGAGCGCTGCTGCCATCTAGCGACATATACTTGGGTACTGCAGCCGGCGCTGTTGGTGGAGCGCTGCTGCCATCTAGCGAAATATATTTGGGTACTGCGGCCGCCCGGTTGGTGGAGCGCTGCTGCCATCTAGCGAAATATAATTGGGTACTGCAGCCGGCCCTGTTGGTGGAGCGCTGCTGCCATCTAGCGAAATGTAGTTGGGTACTGCAGCCGTCCTTCTGGTGGAGCGCTGCTGCCATCTAGCGAAATGTAATTGGGTACTGCAGCCGGCGCTGTTGGTGGAGCGCTGCTGCCATCTAGCGATATATACTTGGGTACTGCAGGCGGCCCGGTTGGTGGAGCGCTGCTGCCATCTAGCGAAATATACTTGGGTACTGCAGCCGCCCTTTTGGTGGAGCGCTGCTGCCATCTAGCGAAATATATTTGGGTACTGCAGCCGACCGGTTGGTGGAGCGCTGCTGCCATCTAGCGAAATATATTTGGGTACTGCAGGCGTCCCCTTTTGGTGGAGCGCTGCTGCCATCTAGCGAAATATATTTGGGTACTGCAGCCGGCTCTGTTGGTGGAGCGCTGCTGCCATCTAGCGAAATATACTTGGGTACTTCAGCCGGCCGGTTGGTGGAGCGCTGCTGCCATCTAGCGAAATATAATTGGGTACTGCAGCCGCCCGGTTGGTGGAGCGCTGCTGCCATCTAGCGAAATGTAATTGGGTACTGCAGCCGCCCTTTTGGTGGAGCGCTGCTGCCATCTAGCGAAATATATTTGGGTACTGCAGCCGCCCTTTTGGTGGAGCGCTGCTGCCATCTAGCGAAATATATTTGGGTACTGCAGCCGGCTCTGTTGGTGGAGCGCTGCTGCCATCTAGCGAAATATACTTGGGTACTTCAGCCGGGGTTAGGGTTAGGGTTAAGGTTAGACTGTTAGGGTTAGGGTTAGGGTTAGACTCTTAGGGTTAAACTCTTATGTTTAGGGTTAGACTGTTAGGGTTAGAGTTAGGGTTAGGGTTAGACTCTTAGGGTTAGACTCTTAGGGTTAGGGTTAGACTCTTAGGGTTAGGGTTAGGGTTAGGGTTAGGGTTAGACTCTTAGGGTTAGGGTTAGACTCTTAGGGTTAGGGTTAGGGTTAGACTCTTAGGGTTAGGGTTAGGGTTAGGGTTAGACTCTTAGGGTTAGGGTCAGGGTTAGGGTTAGGGTTAGGGTTAGGGTTAGACTCTTAGGGTTAGGGTTAGGGTTAGACTGTTAGGGTTAGGGTTAGGGTTAGGGTTAGACTCTTAGGGTTAAACTCTTAGGGTTAGGGTTAGACTGTTAGGGTTAGAGTGAGGGTTAGGGTTAGACTCTTAGGGTTAGACTCTTAGGGTTAGGGTTAGACTGTTAGGTTTAGGGTTAGGGTTAGACTCTTAGGGTTAGGGTTAGACTCTTAGGGTTAGGGTTAGGGTTAGGGTTAGACTCAGGGTTAGGGTATAGACTCTTAGGGTTAGGGTTAGGGTTAGGGTTAGACTGTTAGGGTTAGGGTTAGGGTTAGGGTTAGACTCTTAGGGTTAAACTCTTATGTTTAGGGTTAGACTGTTAGGGTTAGAGTTAGGGTTAGGGTTAGACTCTTAGGGTTAGACTCTTAGGGTTAGGGTTAGACTGTTAGGGTTAGGGTTAGGGTTAGGGTTAGACTCTTAGGGTTAGGGTTAGACTCTTAGGGTTAGGGTTAGACTCAGGGTTAGGGTTAGACTCTTAGGGTTAGGGTTAGGGTTAGGGTTAGACTCGTAGGGTTAGGGTTAGACTCAGGCTCTTAGGGTTAGGGTTAGACTCAGGCTCTTAGGGTTAGGGTTAGACTCAGGCTCTTAGCGTGAGGGTTAGACTCAGGCTCTTAGGGTTAGGGTTAGACTCAGGCTCTTAGGGTTAGGGTTAGATTCAGGCTCTTAGGGTTAGGGTTAGACTCAGGCTCTTAGGGTTAGGGTTAGACTCAGTACTATATATTTGGGTACTGCAGCCGCCGCTGTTGGTGGAGCGCTGCTGCCATCTAGCGAAATATACTTGGGTACTGCAGCCGGCGCTGTTGGTGGAGCGCTGCTGCCATCTAGCGAAATATATTTGGGTACTGCAGCCGGCCCTGTTGGTGGAGCGCTGCTGCCGTCTAGCGAAATACATTTGGGTACTGCAGCCGCCCTTTTGGTGGAGCGCTGCTGCCATCTAGCCAAATATACTTGGGTATTGCAGCCGTCCCTGTTCGTGGAGCTCTGCTGCCATCTAGCGAAATATACTTGGGTACTGCAGCCGCCCTTTTGGTGGAGCGCTGCTGCCATCTAGCGAAATGTAATTGGGTACTGCAGCCGCCCGGTTGGTGGAGCGCTGCTGCCATCTAGCGAAATATATTTGGGTACTGCAGCCGGCCCTGTTGGTGGAGCGCTGCTGCCATCTAGCGAAATGTAGTTGGGTACTGCAGCCGTCCTTCTGGTGGAGCGCTGCTGCCATCTAGCGAAATGTAATTGGGTACTGCAGCCGGCGCTGTTGGTGGAGCGCTGCTGCCATCTAGCGATATATACTTGGGTACTGCAGGCGGCCCGGTTGGTGGAGCGCTGCTGCCATCTAGCGAAATATACTTGGGTACTGCAGCCGCCCTTTTGGTGGAGCGCTGCTGCCATCTAGCGAAATATACTTGGGTACTGCAGCCGACCGGTTGGTGGAGCGCTGCTGCCATCTAGCGAAATATATTTGGGTACTGCAGGCGGCCCCTTTTGGTGGAGCGCTGCTGCCATCTAGCGAAATATATTTGGGTACTGCAGCCGGCTCTGTTGGTGGAGCGCTGCTGCCATCTAGCGAAATATACTTGGGTACTTCAGCCGGCCGGTTGGTGGAGCGCTGCTGCCATCTAGCGAAATATAATTGGGTACTGCAGCCGCCCGGTTGGTGGAGCGCTGCTGCCATCTAGCGAAATGTAATTGGGTACTGCAGCCGCCCTTTTGGTGGAGCGCTGCTGCCATCTAGCGAAATATATTTGGGTACTGCAGCCGCCCTTTTGGTGGAGCGCTGCTGCCATCTAGCGAAATATATTTGGGTACTGCAGCCGGCTCTGTTGGTGGAGCGCTGCTGCCATCTAGCGAAATATACTTGGGTACTTCAGCCGGGGTTAGGGTTAGGGTTAAGGTTAGACTGTTAGGGTTAGGGTTAGGGTTAGACTCTTAGGGTTAGACTCTTAGGGTTAGGGTTAGACTCTTAGGGTTAGGGTTAGGGTTAGGGTTAGGGTTAGACTCTTAGGGTTAGGGTTAGACTCTTAGGGTTAGGGTTAGGGTTAGGGTTAGACTCTTAGGGTTAGGGTTAGGGTTAGGGTTAGACTCTTAGGGTTAGGGTTAGACTCTTAGGGTTAGGGTAGGGTTAGGGTTAGACTCTTAGGGTTAGGGTTAGGGTTAGGGTTAGACTCTTAGGGTTAGGGTCAGGGTTAGGGTTAGGGTTAGGGTTAGGGTTAGACTCTTAGGGTTAGGGTTAGGGTTAGACTGTTAGGGTTAGGGTTAGGGTTAGGGTTAGACTCTTAGGGTTAAACTCTTAGGGTTAGGGTTAGACTGTTAGGGTTAGAGTGAGGGTTAGGGTTAGACTCTTAGGGTTAGACTCTTAGGGTTAGGGTTAGACTGTTAGGTTTAGGGTTAGGGTTAGACTCTTAGGGTTAGGGTTAGACTCTTAGGGTTAGGGTTAGGGTTAGGGTTAGACTCAGGGTTAGGGTATAGACTCTTAGGGTTAGGGTTAGGGTTAGGGTTAGACTGTTAGGGTTAGGGTTAGGGTTAGGGTTAGACTCTTAGGGTTAAACTCTTATGTTTAGGGTTAGACTGTTAGGGTTAGAGTTAGGGTTAGGGTTAGACTCTTAGGGTTAGACTCTTAGGGTTAGGGTTAGACTGTTAGGGTTAGGGTTAGGGTTAGGGTTAGACTCTTAGGGTTAGGGTTAGACTCTTAGGGTTAGGGTTAGACTCAGGGTTAGGGTTAGACTCTTAGGGTTAGGGTTAGGGTTAGGGTTAGACTCGTAGGGTTAGGGTTAGACTCAGGCTCTTAGGGTTAGGGTTAGACTCAGGCTCTTAGGGTTAGGGTTAGACTCAGGCTCTTAGCGTGAGGGTTAGACTCAGGCTCTTAGGGTTAGGGTTAGACTCAGGCTCTTAGGGTTAGGGTTAGATTCAGGCTCTTAGGGTTAGGGTTAGACTCAGGCTCTTAGGGTTAGGGTTAGACTCAGGCTCTTAGGGTGAGGGTTAGACTCAGGCTCTTAGGGTTAGGGTTAGACTCAGGCTCTTAGGGTTAGGGTTAGACTCAGGCTCTTAGGGTGAGGGTTAGACTCAGGCTCTTAGGGTTAGGGTTAGACTCAGGCTCTTAGGGTTAGGGTTAGACTCAGGCTCTTAGGGTTAGGGTTAGACTCAGGCTCTTAGAGTTAGGGTTAGACTCAGGCTCTTAGGGTTAGGGTTAGACTCAGTACTATATATTTGGGTACTGCAGCCGCCGCTGTTGGTGGAGCGCTGCTGCCATCTAGCGTAATATACTTGGGTACTGCAGCCGGCGCTGTTGGTGGAGCGCTGCTGCCGTCTAGCGAAATACATTTGGGTACTGCAGCCGCCCTTTTGGTGGAGCGCTGCTGCCATCTAGCCAAATATACTTGGGTATTGCAGCCGTCCCTGTTCGTGGAGCTCTGCTGCCATCTAGCGAAATATACTTGGGTACTGCAGCCGCCCTTTTGGTGGAGCGCTGCTGCCATCTAGCGAAATGTAATTGGGTACTGCAGCCGCCCGGTTGGTGGAGCGCTGCTGCCATCTAGCGAAATATATTTGGGTACTGCAGCCGGCCCTGTTGGTGGAGCGCTGCTGCCATCTAGCGAAATGTAGTTGGGTACTGCAGCCGTCCTTCTGGTGGAGCGCTGCTGCCATCTAGCGAAATGTAATTGGGTACTGCAGCCGGCGCTGTTGGTGGAGCGCTGCTGCCATCTAGCGATATATACTTGGGTACTGCAGGCGGCCCGGTTGGTGGAGCGCTGCTGCCATCTAGCGAAATATACTTGGGTACTGCAGCCGCCCTTTTGGTGGAGCGCTGCTGCCATCTAGCGAAATATACTTGGGTACTGCAGCCGACCGGTTGGTGGAGCGCTGCTGCCATCTAGCGAAATATATTTGGGTACTGCAGGCGGCCCCTTTTGGTGGAGCGCTGCTGCCATCTAGCGAAATATATTTGGGTACTGCAGGCGGCTCTGTTGGTGGAGCGCTGCTGCCATCTAGCGAAATATACTTGGGTACTTCAGCCCGCCGGTTGGTGGAGCGCTGCTGCCATCTAGCGAAATATAATTGGGTACTGCAGCCGCCCGGTTGGTGGAGCGCTGCTGCCATCTAGCGAAATGCAATTGGGTACTGCAGCCGCCCTTTTGGTGGAGCGCTGCTGCCATCTAGCGAAATATATTTGGGTACTGCAGCCGCCCTTTTGGTGGAGCGCTGCTGCCATCTAGCGAAATATATTTGGGTACTGCAGCCGGCTCTGTTGGTGGAGCGCTGCTGCCATCTAGCGAAATATACTTGGGTACTTCAGCCGGGGTTAGGGTTAGGGTTAAGGTTAGACTGTTAGGGTTAGGGTTAGGGTTAGACTCTTAGGGTTAGACTCTTAGGGTTAGGGTTAGACTCTTAGGGTTAGGGTTAGGGTTAGGGTTAGGGTTAGACTCTTAGGGTTAGGGTTAGACTCTTAGGGTTAGGGTTAGGGTTAGGGTTAGACTCTTAGGGTTAGGGTTAGGGTTAGGGTTAGACTCTTAGGGTTAGGGTTAGACTCTTAGGGTTAGGGTAGGGTTAGGGTTAGACTCTTAGGGTTAGGGTTAGGGTTAGGGTTAGACTCTTAGGGTTAGGGTCAGGGTTAGGGTTAGGGTTAGGGTTAGGGTTAGACTCTTAGGGTTAGGGTTAGGGTTAGACTGTTAGGGTTAGGGTTAGGGTTAGGGTTAGACTCTTAGGGTTAAACTCTTAGGGTTAGGGTTAGACTGTTAGGGTTAGAGTGAGGGTTAGGGTTAGACTCTTAGGGTTAGACTCTTAGGGTTAGGGTTAGACTGTTAGGTTTAGGGTTAGGGTTAGACTCTTAGGGTTAGGGTTAGACTCTTAGGGTTAGGGTTAGGGTTAGGGTTAGACTCAGGGTTAGGGTATAGACTCTTAGGGTTAGGGTTAGGGTTAGGGTTAGACTGTTAGGGTTAGGGTTAGGGTTAGGGTTAGACTCTTAGGGTTAAACTCTTATGTTTAGGGTTAGACTGTTAGGGTTAGAGTTAGGGTTAGGGTTAGACTCTTAGGGTTAGACTCTTAGGGTTAGGGTTAGACTGTTAGGGTTAGGGTTAGGGTTAGGGTTAGACTCTTAGGGTTAGGGTTAGACTCTTAGGGTTAGGGTTAGACTCAGGGTTAGGGTTAGACTCTTAGGGTTAGGGTTAGGGTTAGGGTTAGACTCGTAGGGTTAGGGTTAGACTCAGGCTCTTAGGGTTAGGGTTAGACTCAGGCTCTTAGGGTTAGGGTTAGACTCAGGCTCTTAGCGTGAGGGTTAGACTCAGGCTCTTAGGGTTAGGGTTAGACTCAGGCTCTTCGGGTTAGGGTTAGATTCAGGCTCTTAGGGTTAGGGTTAGACTCAGGCTCTTAGGGTTAGGGTTAGACTCAGGCTCTTAGGGTGAGGGTTAGACTCAGGCTCTTAGGGTTAGGGTTAGACTCAGGCTCTTAGGGTTAGGGTTAGACTCAGGCTCTTAGGGTTAGGGTTAGACTCAGGCTCTTAGGGTTAGGGTTAGACTCAGTACTATATATTTGGGTACTGCAGCCGCCCTTTTGGTGGAGCGCTGCTGCCATCTAGCGAAATATACTTGGGTACTGCAGCCGGCGCTGTTGGTGGAGCGCTGCTGCCATCTAGCGAAATATATTTGGGTACTGCAGCCGGCCCTGTTGGTGGAGCGCTGCTGCCATCTAGCGAAATACATTTGGGTACTGCAGCCGCCCTTTTGGTGGAGCGCTGCTGCTATCTAGCCAAATATACTTGGGTATTGCAGCCGTCCCTGTTGGTGGAGCTCTGCTGCCATCTAGCGATATATACTTGGGTACTGCAGCCGCCCTTTTGGTGGAGCGCTGCTGCCATCTAGCGAAATGTAATTGGGTACTGCAGCCGCCCTTTTGGTGTAGCGCTGCTGCCATCTAGCGAAATATACTGGGGTACTGCAGCCGGCGCTGTTGGTGGAGCGCTGCTGCCATCTAGCGAAATGTAATTGGGTACTGCAGCCGCCCTTTTGGTGGAGCGCTGCTGCCATCTAGCGAAATATACTTGGGTACTGCAGCCGTCCTTCTGGTGGAGCGCTGCTGCCATCTAGAGAAATATATTTGGGTACTGCAGCCGCCCTTTTGGTGGAGCGCTGCTGCCATCTAGCGAAATATACTTGGGTACTGCAACCGGCCCCGTTGGTGGAGCGCTGCTGCCATCTAGCGAAATATATTTGGGTACTGCAGCCGCCCTTTTGGTGGAGCGCTGCTGCCATCTAGCGAAATGTAATTGGGTACTGCAGCCGCCCTTTTGGTGGAGCGCTGCTGCCATCTAGCGAAATGTAATTGGGTACTGCAGCCGGCGCTGTTGGTGGAGCGCTGCTGCCATCTAGCGACATATACTTGGGTACTGCAGGCGGCCCGGTTGGTGGAGCGCTGCTGCCATCTAGCGAAATATACTTGGGTACTGCAGCCGCCCTTTTGGTGGAGCGCTGCTGCCATCTAGCGAAATATACTTGGGTACTGCAGCCGACCGGTTGGTGGAGCGCTGCTGCCATCTAGCGAAATATATTTGGGTACTGCAGGCGGCCCCTTTTGGTGGAGCGCTGCTGCCATCTAGCGAAATATATTTGGGTACTGCAGCCGGCCCTGTTGGTGGAGCGCTGCTGCCATCTAGCGAAATATACTTGGGTACTTCAGCCGGCCGGTTGGTGGAGCGCTGCTGCCATCTAGCGAAATATACTTGGGTACTGCAGCCGCCCTGTTGGTGGAGCGCTGCTGCCATCTAGCGAAATGTAATTGGGTACTGCAGCCGCCCTTTTGGTGGAGCGCTGCTGCCATCTAGCGAAATATATTTGGGTACTGCAGCCGGCTCTGTTGGTGGAGCGCTGCTGCCATCTAGCGAAATATACTTGGGTACTTCAGCCGGGGTTAGGGTTAGGGTTAAGGTTAGACTGTTAGGGTTAGGGTTAGGGTTAGACTCTTAGGGTTAGACTCTTAGGGTTAGGGTTAGACTCTTAGGGTTAGGGTTAGGGTTAGGGTTAGGGTTAGACTCTTAGGGTTAGGGTTAGGGTTAGGGTTAGACTCTTAGGGTTAGGGTTAGACTCTTAGGGTTAGGGTAGGGTTAGGGTTAGACTCTTAGGGTTAGACTCTTAGGGTTAGGGTTAGACTCTTAGGGTTAGGGTTAGGGTTAGGGTTAGGGTTAGACTCTTAGGGTTAGGGTTAGACTCTTAGGGTTAGGGTTAGACTCTTAGGGTTAGGGTAGGGTTAGGGTTAGACTCTTAGGGTTAGGGTTAGGGTTAGGGTTAGACTCTTAGGGTTAGGGTAAGGGTTAGGGTTAGGGTTAGGGTTAGGGTTAGACTCTTAGGGTTAGGGTTAGGGTTAGACTGTTAGGGTTAGGGTTAGGGTTAGGGTTAGACTCTTAGGGTTAAACTCTTACGTTTAGGGTTAGACTGTTAGGGTTAGAGTTAGGGTTAGGGTTAGACTCTTAGGGTTAGACTCTTAGGGTTAGGGTTAGACTGTTAGGGTTAGGGTTAGGGTTAGACTCTTAGGGTTAGGGTTAGACTCTTAGGGTTAGGGTTAGGGTTAGGGTTAGACTCAGGGTTAGGGTATAGACTCTTAGGGTTAGGGTTAGGGTTAGGGTTAGACTCTTAGGGTTAGGGTTAGACTCAGGGTTAGGGTTAGACTCTAAGGGTTAGGGTTAGGGTTAGGGTTAGACACTTAGGGTTAGGGTTAGGGTTAGGCTCTTAGGGTTAGGGTTAGGGTTAGGGTTAGGGTTAGGGTTAGGGTTAGACTGTTAGGGTTAGGGTTAGGGTTAGACTCAGGCTCTTCGGGTTAGGGTTAGACTCAGGCTCTTAGGGTTAGGGTTAGACTCAGGCTCTTAGGGTTAGGGTTAGACTCAGGCTCTTAGGGTTAGGGTTAGACTCAGGCTTTTAGGGTGAGGGTTAGACTCAGGCTCTTAGGCTTAGGGTTAGACTCAGGCTCTTAGGGTTAGGGTTAGACTCAGGCTCTTAGGGTTAGGGTTAGACTCAGGCTCTTAGGGTTAGGGTTAGACTCAGGCTCTTAGGGTTAGGGTTAGACTCAGGCTCTTAGGTTGAGGGTTAGACTCAGGCTCTTAGGGTTAGGGTTAGACTCAGGCTCTTAGGGTTAGGGTTAGACTCAGGCTCTTAGGGTGAGGGTTAGACTCAGGCTCTTAGGGTTAGACTCAGGCTCTTAGGGTTAGGGTTAAACTCAGGCTCTTAGGGTTAGGGTTAGACTCAGGCTCTTAGGGTTAGGGTTAGACTCAGGCTCTTAGGGTGAGGGTTAGACTCAGGCTCTTAGGGTTAGGGTTAGACTCAGGCTCTTAGAGTTAGGGTTAGACTCAGGCTCTTAGGGTTTGGGTTAGACTCAGTACTATATATTTGGGTACTGCAGCCGCCCTTTTGGTGGAGCGCTGCTGCCATCTAGCGAAATATACTTGGGTACTGCAGCCGGCGCTGTTGGTGGAGCGCTGCTGCCATCTAGCGAAATATATTTGGGTACTGCAGCCGGCCCTGTTGGTGGAGCGCTGCTGCCGTCTAGCGAAATACATTTGGGTACTGCAGCCGCCCTTTTGGTAGAGCGCTGCTGCCATCTAGCCAAATATACTTGGGTATTGCAGCCGTCCCTGTTGGTGGAGCTCTGCTGCCATCTAGCGAAATGTAATTGGGTACTGCAGCCGCCCTTTTGGTGGAGCGCTGCTGCCATCTAGCGAAATGTAATTGGGTACTGCAGCCGCCCGGTTGGTGGAGCGCTGCTGCCATCTAGCGAAATATATTTGGGTACTGCAGCCGGCCCTGTTGGTGTAGCGCTGCTGCCATCTAGCGAAATATACTTGGGTACTGCAGCCGGCGCTGTTGGTGGAGCGCTGCTGCCATCTAGCGAAATGTATTGGGTACTGCAGCCGCCCTTTTGGTGGAGCGCTGCTGCCATCTAGCGACATATACTTGGGTACTGCGGCCGCCCGGTTGGTGGAGCGCTGCTGCCATCTAGCGAAATATAATTGGGTACTGCAGCCGGCCCTGTTGGTGGAGCGCTGCTGCCATCTAGCGAAATGTAGTTGGGTACTGCAGCCGCCCTTTTGGTGGAGCGCTGCTGCCATCTAGCGAAATATATTTGGGTACTGCAGCCGCCCTTTTGGTGGAGCGCTGCTGCCATCTAGCGACATATACTTGGGTACTGCAACCGGCCCCGTTGGTGGAGCGCTGCTGCCATCTAGCGAAATATATTTGGGTACTGCAGCCGGCCCTTTTGGTGGAGCGCTGCTGCCATCTAGCGAAATGTAATTGGGTACTGCAGCCGCCCTTTTGGTGGAGCGCTGCTGCCATCTAGCGAAATGTAATTGGGTACTGCAGCCGGCGCTGTTGGTGGAGCGCTGCTGCCATCTAGCGAAATATAATTGGGTACTGCAGCCGCCCGGTTGGTGGAGCGCTGCTGCCATCTAGCGAAATATACTTGGGTACTGCAGCCGACCGGTTGGTGGAGCGCTGCTGCCATCTAGCGAAATATACTTGGGTACTGCAGCCGACCGGTTGGTGGAGCGCTGCTGCCATCTAGCGAAATATATTTGGGTACTGCAGGCGGCCCCTTTTGGTGGAGCGCTGCTGCCATCTAGCGAAATATATTTGGGTACTGCAGCCGGCCCTGTTGGTGGAGCGCTGCTGCCATCTAGCGAAATATATTTGGGTACTTCAGCCGGCCGGTTAGTGGAGCGCTGCTGCCATCTAGCGAAATATAATTGGGTACTGCAGCCGCCCGGTTGGTGGAGCGCTGCTGCCATCTAGCGAAATGTAATTGGGTACTGCAGCCGCCCTTTTGGTGGAGCGCTGCTGCCATCTAGCGAAATGTATTTGGGTACTGCAGCCGCCCTTTTGGTGGAGCGCTGCTGCCATCTAGCGAAATATATTTGGGTACTGCAGCCGGCTCTGTTGGTGGAGCGCTGCTGCCATCTAGCGAAATATACTTGGGTACTTCAGCCGGGGTTAGGGTTAGGGTTAAGGCTAGACTGTTAGGGTTAGGGTTAGGGTTAGACTCTTAGGGTTAGACTCTTAGGGTTAGGGTTAGACTCTTAGGGTTAGGGTTAGGGTTAGGGTTAGACTCTTAGGGTTAGGGTTAGACTCTTAGGGTTAGGGTTAGACTCTTAGGGTTAGGGTTAGACTCTTAGGGTTAGGGTAGGGTTAGGGTTAGACTCTTAGGGTTAGGGTTAGGGTTAGGGTTAGACTCTTAGGGTTAGGGTCAGGGTAGGGTTAGGGTTAGGGTTAGGGTTAGACTCTTAGGGTTAGGGTTAGGGTTAGACTGTTAGGGTTAGGGTTAGGGTTAGGGTTAGACTCTTAGGGTTAAACTCTTATGTTTAGGGTTAGACTGTTAGGGTTAGAGTTAGGGTTAGGGTTAGACTCTTAGGGTTAGACTCTTAGGGTTAGGGTTAGACTGTTAGGGTTAGGGTTAGGGTTAGGGTTAGACTCTTAGGGTTAGGGTTAGACTCTTAGGGTTAGGGTTAGGGTTAGACTCTTAGGGTTAAACTCTTATGTTTAGGGTTAGACTGTTAGGGTTAGAGTTAGGGTTAGGGTTAGACTCTTAGGGTTAGACTCTTAGGGTTAGGGTTAGACTGTTAGGGTTAGGGTTAGGGTTAGACTCTTAGGGTTAGGGTTAGACTCTTAGGGTTAGGGTTAGGGTTAGGGTTAGACTCAGGGTTAGGGTATAGACTCAGGGTTAGGGTATAGACTCTTAGGGTTAGGGTTAGGGTTAGGGTTAGACTCTTAGGGTTAGGGTTAGACTCAGGGTTAGGGTTAGACTCTTAGGGTTAGGGTTAGGGTTAGGGTTAGACACTTAGGGTTAGGGTTAGGGTTAGGCTCTTAGGGTTAGGGTTAGGGTTAGGGTTAGGGTTAGGGTTAGGGTTAGGGTTAGACTGTTAGGGTTAGGGTTAGGGTTAGGGTTAGACTCGTAGGGTTAGGGTTAGACTCAGGCTCTTAGGGTGAGGGTTAGACTCAGGCTCTTAGGGTTAGGGTTAGACTCAGGCTCTTCGGGTGAGGGTTAGACTCAGGCTCTTCGGGTTAGGGTTAGACTCAGGCTCTTAGGGTTAGGGTTAGACTCAGGCTCTTAGGGTGAGGGTTAGACTCAGGCTCTTAGGGTTAGGCTCAGGCTCTTAGGGTTAGGGTTAGACTCAGGCTCTTCGGGTTAGGGTCAGACTCAGGCTCTTAGGGTTAGGGTTAGACTCAGGTTCTTCGGGTTAGGGTTAGACTCAGGCTCTTAGGGTGAGGGTTAGACTCAGGCTCTTAGGGTTAGGGTTAGACTCAGGCTCTTCGGGTTAGGGTTAGACTCAGGCTCTTCGGGTTAGGGTTAGACTCAGGCTCTTCGGGTTAGGGTTAGACTCAGGCTCTTAGGGTTAGGGTTAGACTCAGGCTCTTAGGGTGAGGGTTAGACTCAGGCTCTTAGGGTTAGGGTTAGACTCAGGCTCTTAGGGTTAGGGTTAGACTCAGGCTCTTCGGGTTAGGGTTAGACTCAGGCTCTTAGGGTTAGGGTTAGACTCAGGCTCTTAGGGTTAGGGTTAGACTCAGGCTCTTAGCGTGAGGGTTAGACTCAGGCTCTTAGGGTTAGGGTTAGACTCAGGCTCTTAGGGTTAGGGTTAGATTCAGGCTCTTAGGGTTAGGGTTAGACTCAGGCTCTTCGGGTTAGGGTTAGACTCAGGCTCTTAGGGTTAGGGTTAGACTCAGGCTCTTAGGGTTAGGGTCAGACTCAGGCTCTTAGGGTGAGGGTTAGACTCAGGCTCTTAGGGTGAGGGTTAGACTCAGGCTCTTCGGGTTAGGGTTAGACTCAGGCTCTTAGGGTTAGGGTTAGACTCAGGCTCTTAGGGTGAGGGTTAGACTCAGGCTCTTAGGGTTAGGGTTAGACTCAGGCTCTTAGAGTTAGGGTTAGACTCAGGCTCTTAGGGTTAGGGTTAGACTCAGTACTATATATTTGGGTACTGCAGCCGCCCTTTTGGTGGAGCGCTGCTGCCATCTAGCGAAATATACTTGGGTACTGCAGCCGTCCCTGTTGGTGGAGCGCTGCTGCCATCTAGCGAAATATATTTGGGTACTGCAGCCGGCCCTGTTGGTGGAGCGCTGCTGCCGTCTAGCGAAATACATTTGGGTACTGCAGCCGCCCTTTTGGTGGAGCGCTGCTGCCATCTAGCCAAATATACTTGGGTATTGCAGCCGTCCCTGTTGGTGGAGCTCTGCTGCCATCTAGCGAAATATACTTGGGTACTGCAGCCGCCCTTTTGGTGGAGCGCTGCTGCCATCTAGCGAAATGTAATTGGGTACTGCAGCCGCCCGGTTGGTGGAGCGCTGCTGCCATCTAGCGAAATATATTTGGGTACTGCAGCCGGCTCTGTTGGTGTAGCGCTGCTGCCATCTAGCGAAATATACTTGGGTACTGCAGCCGGCGCTGTTGGTGGAGCGCTGCTGCCATCTAGCGAAATGTATTGGGTACTGCAGCCGCCCTTTTGGTGGAGCGCTGCTGCCATCTAGCGACATATACTTGGGTACTGCGGCCGCCCGGTTGGTGGAGCGCTGCTGCCATCTAGCGAAATATAATTGGGTACTGCAGCCGGCCCTGTTGGTGGAGCGCTGCTGCCATCTAGCGAAATGTAGTTGGGTACTGCAGCCGTCCTTCTGGTGGAGCGCTGCTGCCATCTAGCGAAATATATTTGGGTACTGCAGCCGCCCTTTTGGTGGAGCGCTGCTGCCATCTAGCGAAATATACTTGGGTACTGCAACCGGCCCCGTTGGTGGAGCGCTGCTGCCATCTAGCGAAATATATTTGGGTACTGCAGCCGGCCCTTTTGGTGGAGCGCTGCTGCCATCTAGCGAAATGTAATTGGGTACTGCAGCCGCCCTTTTGATGGAGCGCTGCTGCCATCTAGCGAAATGTAATTGGGTACTGCAGCCGGCGCTGTTGGTGGAGCGCTGCTGCCATCTAGCGACATATACTTGGGTACTGCAGCCGCCCGGTTGGTGGAGCGCTGCTGCCATCTAGCGAAATATACTTGGGTACTGCAGCCGACCGGTTGGTGGAGCGCTGCTGCCATCTAGCGAAATGTAATTGGGTACTGCAGCCGACCGGTTGGTGGAGCGCTGCTGCCATCTAGCGAAATATATTTGGGTACTGCAGGCGGCCCCTTTTGGTGGAGCGCTGCTGCCATCTAGCGAAATATATTTGGGTACTGCAGCCGGCCCTTTTGGTGGAGCGCTGCTGCCATCTAGCGAAATATACTTGGGTACTTCAGCCGGCCGGTTGGTGGAGCGCTGCTGCCATCTAGCGAAATATAATTGGGTACTGCAGCCGCCCGGTTGGTGGAGCGCTGCTGCCATCTAGCGAAATGTAATTGGGTACTGCAGCCGCCCTTTTGGTGGAGCGCTGCTGCCATCTAGCGAAATATATTTGGGTACTGCAGCCGCCCTTTTGGTGGAGCGCTGCTGCCATCTAGCGAAATATATTTGGGTACTGCAGCCGGCTCTGTTGGTGGAGCGCTGCTGCCATCTAGCGAAATATACTTGGGTACTTCAGCCGGGGTTAGGGTTAGGGTTAAGGCTAGACTGTTAGGGTTAGGGTTAGGGTTAGACTCTTAGGGTTAGACTCTTAGGGTTAGGGTTAGACTCTTAGGGTTAGGGTTAGGGTTAGGGTTAGGGTTAGACTCTTAGGGTTAGGGTTAGACTCTTAGGGTTAGGGTTAGACTCTTAGGGTTAGGGTAGGGTTAGGGTTAGACTCTTAGGGTTAGGGTTAGACTCTTAGGGTTAGGGTAAGGGTTAGGGTTAGGGTTATGGTTAGGGTTAGACTCTTAGGGTTAGGGTTAGGGTTAGACTGTTAGGGTTAGGGTTAGGGTTAGGGTTAGACTCTTAGGGTTAAACTCTTATGTTTAGGGTTAGACTGTTAGGGTTAGAGTTAGGGTTAGGGTTAGACTCTTAGGGTTAGACTCTTAGGGTTAGGGTTAGACTGTTAGGGTTAGGGTTAGGGTTAGACTCTTAGGGTTAGGGTTAGACTCTTAGGGTTAGGGTTAGGGTTAGGGTTAGACTCAGGGTTAGGGTATAGACTCTTAGGGTTAGGGTTAGGGTTAGGGTTAGACTCTTAGGGTTAGGGTTAGACTCAGGGTTAGGGTTAGACTCTTAGGGTTAGGGTTAGGGTTAGGGTTAGACACTTAGGGTTAGGGTTAGGGTTAGGCTCTTAGGGTTAGGGTTAGGGTTAGGGTTAGGGTTAGGGTTAGGGTTAGACTGTTAGGGTTAGGGTTAGGGTTAGACTCAGGCTCTTCGGGTTAGGGTTAGACTCAGGCTCTTAGGGTTAGGGTTAGACTCAGGCTCTTAGGGTTAGGGTTAGACTCAGGCTCTTAGGGTTAGGGTTAGACTCAGGCTTTTAGGGTGAGGGTTAGACTCAGGCTCTTAGGCTTAGGGTTAGACTCAGGCTCTTAGGGTTAGGGTTAGACTCAGGCTCTTAGGGTTAGGGTTAGACTCAGGCTCTTAGGGTTAGGGTTAGACTCAGGCTCTTAGGTTGAGGGTTAGACTCAGGCTCTTAGGGTTAGGGTTAGACTCAGGCTCTTAGGGTTAGGGTTAGACTCAGGCTCTTAGGGTGAGGGTTAGACTCAGGCTCTTAGGGTTAGACTCAGGCTCTTAGGGTTAGGGTTAGACTCAGGCTCTTAGGGTGAGGGTTAGACTCAGGCTCTTAGGGTTAGGGTTAGACTCAGGCTTTTAGGGTTAGGGTTAGACTCAGGCTCTTAGGGTTAGGGTTAGACTCAATCTCTTAGGGTTAGGGTTAGACTCAGGCTCTTAGGGTGAGGGTTAGACTCAGGCTCTTATGTTTCGCTAGATGGCAGCAGCGCTCCACCAACCGGGCTGCTGCAGTACCCAAGTATATTTCGCTAGATGGCAGCAGCGCTACACCAACAGCGCCGGCTGCAGTACCCAAGTATATTTCGCTAGATGGCAGCAGCGCTCCACCAACAGCGCCGGCTGCAGTATCCAAATATATTTGGCTAGATGGCAGCAGCGCTCCACCAAAAGGGCGGCTGCAGTACCCAATTACATTTCGCTAGATGGCAGCAGCGCTCCACCAACGGGGCGGCTGCAATACCCAAGTATATTTCGCTAGACGGCAGCAGCGCTCCACAAAAAGAGCGGCTGCAGTACCCAATTACATTTCGCTAGATGGCAGCAGCGCTCCACCAAAAGGGCGGCTGCAGTACCCAAATATATTACGCTAGATGCCAGCAGCGCTCCACCAACAGAGCCGGCTGCAGTACCCAATTATATTTCGCTAGATGGCAGCAGCGCTCCACCAACCGGGCGGCTGAAGTACCCAATTACATTTCGCTAGATGGCAGCAGCGTTCCACCAAAAGGGCGGCTGCAGTACCCAAATATATTTCGCTAGATGGCAGCAGCGCTCCACCAACAGCGCCGGCTGCAGTACCCAAGTATATTTCGCTAGATGGCAGCAGCGCTCCACCAACCGGGCGGCTGCAGTACCCAAGTATATTTGGCTAGATGGCAGCAGCGCTCCACCAAAAGGGCGGCTGCAGTACCCAATTACATTTCGCTAGATGGCAGCAGCGCTCCACCAACAGCGCCGGCTGCAGTACCCAAATATATTTCGCTAGATGGCAGCAGCGCTCCACCAACCGGGCGGCTGCAGTACCCAATACATTTCGCTAGATGGCAGCAGCGCTCCACCAACAGCGCCGGCTGCAGTACCCAAGTATATTTCGCTAGATGGCAGCAGCGCTCCACCAACAGAGCCGGCTGCAGTACCCAAATATATTTCGCTAGATGGCAGCAGCGCTCCACCAACAGAGCCGGCTGCAGTACCCAATTATATTTCGCTAGATGGCAGCAGCGCTCCACCAAAAGGGCGGCTGCAGTACCCAATTACATTTCGCTAGATGGCAGCAGCGTTCCACCAAAAGGGCGGCTGCAGTACCCAAATATATTTCGCTAGATGGCAGCAGCGCTCCACCAACAGCGCCGGCTGCAGTACCCAAGTATATTTCGCTAGATGGCAGCAGCGCTCCACCAACAGCGCCGGCTGCAGTAACCAAGTCTATTTGGCTAGATGGCAGCAGCGCTCCACCAAAAGGGCGGCTGCAGTACCCAATTACATTTCACTAGATGGCAGCAGCGCTCCACCAACAGGGCCGGCTGCAGTACCCAAATATATTTCGCTAGATGGCAGCAGCGCTCCACCAACAGGGCGGCTGCAGTACCCAATACATTTCGCTAGATGGCAGCTGCGCTCCACCAACAGCGCCGGCTGCAGTACCCAAGTATATTTCGCTAGATGGCAGCAGCGCTCCACCAACAGAGCCGGCTGCAGTACCCAAATATATTTCGCTAGATGGCAGCAGCGCTCCACCAAACGGGCGGCTACAGTACCCAATTACATTTCGCTAGATGGAAGCAGCGCTCCACCAACGGGGCGGCTGCAGTACCCATATATATTTCGCTAGATGGCAGCAGCGCTCCACCAAACGGCCGGCTGCAGTACCCAATTACATTTCGCTAGATGGCAGCAGCGCTCCACCAACAGGGTGGCTGCAGTACCCAATTACATTTCGCTAGATGGCAGCAGAGCTCCACCAACCGGGCCGGCTGCAGTACCCAAATATATTTCGCTAGATGGCAGCAGCGCTCCACCAACAGGGCCGGCTGCACTACCCAAATATATTTCGCTAGATGGCAGCAGCGCTCCACCAACCGGGCCGGCTGCAGTACCCAAGTATATTTCGCTAGATGGCAGCAGCGCTCCACCAAAAGGTCGTCTGCAGTACCCAAATATATTTCGCTAGATGGCAGCAGCGCTCCACCAACAAAGCCGGCTGCAGTACCCTAGTATATTTCGCTAGATAGCAGCAGCGCTCCACCAAAAGGGTTAGGGTTAGACTCAGGCTCTTAGGGTTAGGGTTAGACTCAGGCTCTTAGGGTTAGGGTTAGACTCAGGCTCTTAGGGTTAGGGTTGGACTCAGGCTCTTCGGGTTAGGGTTAGACTCAGGCTCTTAGGGTGAGGGTTAGACTCAGGCTCTTAGGGTGAGGGTTAGACTCAGGCTCTTCGGGTTAGGGTTAGACTCAGGCTCTTAGGGTTAGGGTTAGACTCAGGCTCTTCGGGTTAGGGTTAGACTCAGGCTCTTCGGGTTAGGGTTAGACTCAGGCTCTTCGGGTTAGGGTTAGACTCAGGCTCTTAGGGTTAGGGTTAGACTCAGGCTCTTAGGGTTAGGGTTAGACTCAGGCTCTTAGGGTTAGGGTTAGACTCAGGCTCTTCGGGTTAGGGTTAGACTCAGGCTCTTCGGGTTAGGGTTAGACTCAGGCTCTTAGGGTTAGGGTTAGACTCAGGCTCTTCGGGTTAGGGTTCGACTCAGGCTCTTAGGGTGAGGGTTAGACTCAGGCTCTTAGGGTTAGGGTTAGACTCAGGCTCTTAGGGTGAGGGTTAGACTCAGGCTCTTAGGGTTAGGGTTAGACTCAGGCTCTTAGGGTGAGGGTTAGACTCAGGCTCTTAGGGTGAGGGTTAGACTCAGGCTCTTCGGGTTAGGGTTAGACTCAGGCTTTTAGGGTTAGGGTTAGACTCAGGCTCTTAGGGTTAGGGTTAGACTCAGGCTCTTCGGGTTAGGGTTAGACTCAGGCTCTTAGGGTTAGGGTTAGACTCAGGCTCTTAGGGTGAGGGTTAGACTCAGGCTCTTAGGGTTAGGGTTAGACTCAGGCTCTTAGGGTTAGGGTTTAGACTCAGGCTCTTAGGGTTAGGGTTAGACTCAGGCTCTTAGGGTGAGGGTTAGACTCAGGCTCTTAGGGTTAGGGTTAGACTCAGGCTCTTCGGGTTAGGGTTAGACTCAGGCTCTTCGGGTTAGGGTTAGACTCAGGCTCTTAGGGTGAGGGTTAGACTCAGGCTCTTAGGGTGAGGGTTAGACTCAGGCTCTTAGGGTTAGGGTTAGACTCAGGCTCTTAGGGTTCGCTAGATGGCAGCAGCGCTCCACCAACCGGGCGGCTGCAGTACCCAAGTATATTTCGCTAGATGGCAGCAGCACTCCACCAACAGCGCCGGCTGCAGTACCCAAGTATATTTCGCTAGATGGCAGCAGCGCTCCACCAACAGCGCCGGCTGCAGTACCCAAATATATTTCGCTAGATGGCAGCAGCGCTCCACCAACCGGGCGGCTGCAGTACCCAAGTATATTTCGCTAGATGGCAGCAGCACTCCACCAACAGAGCCGGCTGCAGTACCCAAGTATATTTCGCTAGATGGCAGCAGCGCTCCACCAAAAGGGCGGCTGCAGTACCCAAGTATATTACGCTAGATGGCAGCAGCGCTACACCAAAAGGGCGGCTGCAGTACCCAATTACATTTCGCTAGATGGCAGCAGCGCTCCACCAACAGGGCCGGCTGCAGTACCCAAGTATATTTCGCTAGATGGCAGCAGTGCTCCACCAACGGGGCCGGCTGCAGTACCCAAGTATATTTCGCTAGATGGCAGCAGCGCTCCACCAACAGGGCCGGCTGCAGTACCCAAATATATTTCGCTAGATGGCAGCAGCGCTCCACCAAAAGGGCGGCTGCAGTACCCAAATATATTTCGCTAGATGGCAGCAGCGCTCCACCAACCGGGCGGCTGCAGTACCCAATTACATTTCGCTAGATGGCAGCAGCGCTCCACCAAAAGCGCCGGCTGCAGTACCCCAGTATATTTCGCTAGACGGCAGCAGCGCTCCACCAACAGGGCCGGCTGCAGTACCCAAATATATTTCGCTAGATGGCAGCAGCGCTCCACCAACAGGGCCGGCTGCACTACCCAAATATATTTCGCTAGATGGCAGCAGCGCTCCACCAACAGCGCCGGCTGCAGTACCCTAGTATATTTCGCTAGATAGCAGCAGCGCTCCACCAAAAGGGTTAGGGTTAGACTCAGGCTCTTAGGGTGAGGGTTAGACTCAGGCTCTTAGGGTTAGACTCAGGCTCTTAGGGTTAGGGTTAAACTCAGGCTCTTAGGGTTAGGGTTAGACTCAGGCTCTTAGGGTTAGGGTTAGACTCAGGCTCTTAGGGTGAGGGTTAGACTCAGGCTCTTAGGGTTAGGGTTAGACTCAGGCTCTTAGAGTTAGGGTTAGACTCAGGCTCTTAGGGTTTGGGTTAGACTCAGGCTCTTAGGGTTAGGGTTAGTCTCAGGCTCTTAGGGTGAGGGTTAGACTCAGGCTCTTAGGGTTAGGGTTAGACTCAGGCTCTTAGGGTTAGGGTTAGACTCAGGCTCTTAGCGTGAGGGTTAGACTCAGGCTCTTAGGGTTAGGGTTAGACTCAGGCTCTTAGGGTTAGGGTTAGGTTCAGGCTCTTAGGGTTAGGGTTAGGTTCAGGCTCTTAGGGTTAGGGTTAGACTCAGGCTCTTCGGGTTAGGGTTACACTCAGGCTCTTAGGGTGAGGGTTAGACTCAGGCTCTTAGGGTTAGGGTTAGACTCAGGCTCTTAGGGTTAGGGTTAGACTCAGGCTCTTCGGTTTAGAGTTAGACACAGGCTCTTAGGGTGAGGGTTAGACTCAGGCTCTTCGGGTTAGGGTTAGACTCAGGCTCTTAGGGTTAGGGTTAGACTCAGGCTCTTAGGGTGAGGGTTAGACTCAGGCTCTTAGGGTTAGGGTTAGACTCAGTACTATATATTTGGGTACTGCAGCCGCCGCTGTTGGTGGAGCGCTGCTGCCATCTAGCCAAATATACTTGGGTATTGCAGCCGTCCCTGTTGGTGGAGCTCTGCTGCCATCTAGCGAAATATACTTGGGTACTGCAGCCGCCCTTTTGGTGGAGCGCTGCTGCCATCTAGCGAAATGTAATTGGGTACTGCAGCCGCCCTTTTGGTGGAGCGCTGCTGCCATCTAGCGAAATATACTTGGGTACTGCAGCCGGCGCTCTTGGTGGAGCGCTGCTGCCATCTAGCGAAATGTAATTGGGTACTGCAGCCGCCCGGTTGGTGGAGCGCTGCTGCCATCTAGCGAAATATAATTGGGTACTGCAGCCGGCGCTGTTGGTGGAGCGCTGCTGCCATCTAGCGAAATGTAATTGGGTACTGCAGCCGCCCTTTTGGTGTAGCGCTGCTGCCATCTAGCGACATATACTTGGGTACTGCAGCCGGCCCGGTTGGTGGAGCGCTGCTGCCATCTAGCGGAATATAATTGGGTACTGCAGCCGACCGGTTTGTGGAGCGCTGCTGCCATTTAGCGAAATATATTTGGGTACTGCAGGCGGCCCCTTTTGGTGGAGCGCTGCTGCCATCTAGCGAAATATATTTGGGTACTGCAGCCGGCTCTGTTGGTGGAGCGCTGCTGCCATCTAGCGAAATATATTTGGGTACTGCAGCCGCCCGGTTGGTGGAGCGCTGCTGCCATCTAGCGAAATATAATTGGGTACTGCAGCCGCCCGGTTGGTGGAGCGCTGCTGCCATCTAGCGAAATGTAATTGGGTACTGCAGGCGGCCCGGTTGGTGGAGCGCTGCTGCCATCTAGCGAAATATATTTGGGTACTGCGGCCGCCCTTTTGGTGGAGCGCTGCTGCCATCTAGCGAAATATATTTGGGTACTGCAGCCGGCTCTGTTGGTGGAGCGCTGCTGCCATCTAGCGAAATATACTTGGGTACTTCAGCCGGGGTTAGGGTTAGGGTTAAGGTTAGACTGTTAGGGTTAGGGTTAGGGTTAGACTCTTAGGGTTAGACTCTTAGGGTTAGGGTTAGACTCTTAGGGTTAGGGTTAGGGTTAGGGTTAGGGTTAGACTCTTAGGGTTAGGGTTAGACTCTTAGGGTTAGGGTTAGGGTTAGGGTTAGACTCTTAGGGTTAGGGTTAGACTCTTAGGGTTAGGGTAGGGTTAGGGTTAGACTCTTAGGGTTAGGGTTAGGGTTAGGGTTAGGGTTAGACTCTTAGGGTTAGGGTCAGGGTAGGGTTAGGGTTAGGGTTAGGGTTAGACTCTTAGGGTTAGGGTTAGGGTTAATGTTAGACTCTTAGTGTTAGGGTTAGGCTCTTAGGGTTAGGGTTAGGGTTAGGGTTAGACTCTTAGGGTTAGGGTTAGGGTTAGGGTTAGGGTTAGGGTTAGACTCTTAGGGTTAAACTCTTATGTTTAGGGTTAGACTGTTAGGGTTAGGGTTAGGGTTAGGGTTAGACTCTTAGGGTTAGGGTTAGACTCTTAGGGTTAGGGTTAGGGTTAGACTCAGGGTTAGGGTTAGACTCTTAGGGTTAGGGTTAGGGTTAGGGTTAGACTCTTAGGGTTAGGGTTAGACTCTTAGGGTTAGGGTAGGGTTAGGGTTAGACTCTTAGGGTTATGGTTAGGGTTAGGGTTAGGGTTAGACTCTTAGGGTTAGGGTCAGGGTTAGGGTTAGGGTTAGGGTTAGGGTTAGACTGTTAGGGTTAGGGTTAGGGTTAAGGTTAGACTCTTAGTGTTAGGGTTAGACTCTTAGGGTTAGGTTTAGGGTTAGACTCTTAGGGTTAGGGTTAGGGTTAGACTGTTAGGGTTAGGGTTAGGGTTAGACTCTTAGGGTTAAACTCTTATGTTTAGGGTTAGACTGTTAGGGTTAGAGTTAGGGTTAGGGTTAGACTCTTAGGGTTAAACTCTTAGGGTTAGGGTTAGACTGTTAGGGTTAGGGTTAGGGTTAGGCTTAGACTCTTAGGGTTAGGGTTAGACTCTAAAGGTTAGGGTTAGGGTTAGGGTTAGACTCAGGGTTAGGGTTAGACTCTTAGGGTTAGGGTTAGGGTTAGGGTTAGACTGTTAAGGTTAGGGTTAGGGTTAGGGTTAGACTCTTAGGGTTAAACTCTTATGTTTAGGGTTAGACTGTTAGGGTTAGAGTTAGGGTTAGGGTTAGACTCTTAGGGTTAGACTCTTAGGGTTAGGATTAGACTCTTAGGGTTAGGGTTAGGGTTAGGGTTAGACTCTTAGGGTTAGGGTTAGACTCTTAGGGTTAGGGTAGGGTTAGGGTTAGACTCTTAGGGTTAGGGTTAGGGTTAGGGTTAGGGTTAGACTCTTAGGGTTAGGGTCAGGGTTAGGGTTAGGGTTAGGGTTAGGGTTAGACTCTTAGGGTTAGGGTTAGGGTTAAGGTTAGACTCTTAGTGTTAGGGTTAGACTCTTAGGGTTAGGGTTAGGGTTAGACTCTTAGGGTTAGGGTTAGGGTTAGACTGTTAGGGTTAGGGTTAGGGTTAGGGTTAGACTCTTAGGGTTAAACTCTTATGTTTAGGGTTAGACTGTTAGGGTTAGAGTTAGGGTTAGGGTTAGACTCTTAGGGTTAGACTCTTAGGGTTAGGGTTAGACTGTTAGGGTTAGGGTTAGGGTTAGGGTTAGACTCTTAGGGTTAGGGTTAGACTCTTAGGGTTAGGGTTAGGGTTAGGGTTAGACTCAGGGTTAGGGTTAGACTCTTAGGGTTAGGGTTAGGGTTAGGGTTAGACTGTTAGGGTTAGGGTTAGACTGTTAGGGTTAGGGTTAGACTCTTAGGGTTAGGGTTAGGGTTAGGGTTAGACTCAGGGTTAGGGTTAGACTCTTAGGGTTAGGGTTAGGGTTAGGGTTAGGGTTAGACTGTTAGGGTTAGGGTTAGGGTTAGGGTTAGACTCTTAGGGTTAAACTCTTATGTTTAGGGTTAGACTGTTAGGGTTAGAGTTAGGGTTAGGGTTAGACTCTTAGGGTTAGACTCTTAGGGTTAGGGTTAGGGTTAGGGTTAGGGTTAGACTCTTAGGGTTAGGGTTAGACTCTAAAGGTTAGGGTTAGGGTTAGGTTTAGACTCAGGGTTAGGGTTAGACTCTTAGGGTTAGGGTTAGGGTTAGGGTTAGACTCTTAGGGTTAGGGTTAGGGTTAGGCTCTTAGGGTTAGGGTTAGGGTTAGGGTTAGGGTTAGACTGTTAGGGTTAGGGTTAGGGTTAGGGTTAGACTCGTAGGGTTAGGGTTAGACTCAGGCTCTTAGGGTTAGGGTTAGGGTTAGACTGTTAGGGTTAGGGTTAGGGTTAGGGTTAGACTCGTAGGGTTAGGGTTAGACTCAGGCTCTTAGGGTTAGGGTTAGACTCAGGCTCTTAGGGTGAGGGTTAGACTCAGGCTCTTAGGGTTAGGGTTAGACTCAGGCTCTTAGGGTGAGGGTTAGACTCAGGCTCTTAGGGTGAGGGTTAGACTCAAGCTCTTAGGGTTAGGGTTAGACTCAGGCTCTTAGGGTGAGGGTTAGACTCAGGCTCTTAGGGTGAGGGTTAGAATCAGGCTCTTCGGGTTAGGGTTAGACTCAGGCTCTTCGGGTTAGGGTTAGACTCAGGCTCTTAGGGTGAGGGTTAGACTCAGGCTCTTAGGGTTAGGGTTAGACTCAGGCTCTTAGAGTTAGGGTTAGACTCAGGCTCTTAGGGTTAGGGTTAGACTCAGTACTATATATTTGGGTTAGGGTTAGGGTTAGGGTTAGGGTTAGGGTTAGGGTTAGGGTTAGGGTTAGGGTTAGGGTTAGGGTTAGGGTTAGGGTTAGGGTTAGACTCTTAGGGTTAGGGTTAGGGTTAGGGTTAGACTCTTAGGGTTAGGGTCAGGGTTAGGGTTAGGGTTAGGGTTAGGGTTAGACTCTTAGGGTTAGGGTTAGGGTTAAGGTTAGACTCTTAGTGTTAGGGTTAGACTCTTAGGGTTAGGGTTAGGGTTAGACTCTTAGGGTTAGGGTTAGGGTTAGACTGTTAGGGTTAGGGTTAGGGTTAGGGTTAGACTCTTAGGGTTAAACTCTTATGTTTAGGGTTAGACTGTTAGGGTTAGAGTTAGGGTTAGGGTTAGACTCTTAGGGTTAGACTCTTAGGGTTAGGGTTAGACTGTTAGGGTTAGGGTTAGGGTTAGGGTTAGACTCTTAGGGTTAGGGTTAGACTCTTAGGGTTAGGGTTAGGGTTAGGGTTAGACTCAGGGTTAGGGTTAGACTCTTAGGGTTAGGGTTAGGGTTAGGGTTAGACTGTTAGGGTTAGGGTTAGGGTTAGGGTTAGACTCTTAGGGTTAAACTCTTTTGTTTAGGGTTAGACTGTTAGGGTTAGAGTTAGGGTTAGGGTTAGACTCTTAGGGTTAGACTCTTAGGGTTAGGGTTAGACTGTTAGGGTTAGGGTTAGGGTTAGGGTTAGACTCTTAGGGTTAGGGTTAGACTCTAAAGGTTAGGGTTAGGGTTAGGTTTAGACTCAGGGTTAGGGTTAGACTCTTAGGGTTAGGGTTAGGGTTAGGGTTAGACTCTTAGGGTTAGGGTTAGGGTTAGGCTCTTAGGGTTAGGGTTAGGGTTAGGGTTAGGGTTAGGGTTAGACTGTTAGGGTTAGGGTTAGGGTTAGGGTTAGACTCGTAGGGTTAGGGTTATACTCAGGCTCTTAGGGTTAGGGTTAGGGTTAGACTGTTAGGGTTAGGGTTAGGGTTAGGGTTAGACTCGTAGGGTTAGGGTTAGACTCAGGCTCTTAGGGTTAGGGTTAGACTCAGGCTCTTAGGGTTAGGGTTAGACTCAGGCTCTTAGGGTTAGGGTTAGACTCAGGCTCTTAGGGTGAGGGTTAGACTCAGGCTCTTAGGGTTAGGGTTAGACTCAGGCTCTTAGGGTTAGGGTTAGACTCAGGCTCTTAGGGTGAGGGTTAGACTCAGGCTCTTAGGGTGAGGGTTAGACTCAGGCTCTTCGGGTTAGGGTTAGACTCAGGCTCTTCGGGTTAGGGTTAGACTCAGGCTCTTAGGGTGAGGGTTAGACTCAGGCTCTTAGGGTTAGGGTTAGACTCAGGCTCTTAGAGTTAGGGTTAGACTCAGGCTCTTAGGGTTAGGGTTAGACTCAGTACTATATATTTGGGTACTGCAGCCGCCCTTTTGGTGGAGCGCTGCTGCCATCTAGCGAAATATACTTGGGTACTGCAGCCGCCCTTTTGGTGGAGCGCTGCTGCCATCTAGCCAAATATACTTGGGTATTGCAGCCGTCCCTGTTGGTGGAGCTCTGCTGCCATCTAGCGAAATATACTTGGGTACTGCAGCCGCCCTTTTGGTGGAGCGCTGCTGCCATCTAGCGAAATGTAATTGGGTACTGCAGCCGCCCTTTTGGTGGAGCGCTGCTGCCATCTAGCGACATATACTTGGGTACTGCAGCCGGCGCTGTTGGTGGAGCGCTGCTGCCATCTAGCGAAATGTAATTGGGTACTGCAGCCGCTCGGTTGGTGGAGCGCTGCTGCCATCTAGCGAAATATATTTGGGTACTGCAGCCGGCCCTGTTGGTGGAGCGCTGCTGCCATCTAGCGAAATGTAATTGGGTACTGCAGCCGCCCTTTTGGTGTAGCGCTGCTGCCATCTAGCGAAATATACTGGGGTACTGCAGCCGGCGCTGTTGGTGGAGCGCTGCTGCCATCTAGCGAAATGTAATTGGGTACTGCAGCCGCCCTTTTGGTGGAGCGCTGCTGCCATCTAGCGAAATATACTTGGGTACTGCAGCCGCCCTGTTGGTGGAGCGCTGCTGCCATCTAGCGACATATACTTGGGTACTGCAGCCGGCGCTGTTGGTGGAGCGCTGCTGCCATCTAGCGAAATATATTTGGGTACTGCGGCCGCCCGGTTGGTGGAGCGCTGCTGCCATCTAGCGAAATATAATTGGGTACTGCAGCCGGCCCTGTTGGTGGAGCGCTGCTGCCATCTAGCGAAATGTAGTTGGGTACTGCAGCCGTCCTTCTGGTGGAGCGCTGCTGCCATCTAGCGAAATGTAATTGGGTACTGCAGCCGCCCTTTTGGTGGAGCGCTGCTGCCATCTAGCGAAATATACTTGGGTACTGCAACCGGCGCTGTTGGTGGAGCGCTGCTGCCATCTAGCGAAATATATTTGGGTACTGCAGCCGGCCCTTTTGGTGGAGCGCTGCTGCCATCTAGCGAAATGTAATTGGGTACTGCAGCCGCCCTTTTGGTGGAGCGCTGCTGCCATCTAGCGAAATGTAATTGGGTACTGCAGCCGGCGCTGTTGGTGTAGCGCTGCTGCCATCTAGCGACATATACTTGGGTACTGCAGGCGGCCCGGTTGGTGGAGCGCTGCTGCCATCTAGCGAAATATACTTGGGTACTGCAGCCGCCCGGTTGGTGGAGCGCTGCTGCCATCTAGCGAAATATACTTGGGTACTGCAGCCGACCGGTTGGTGGAGCGCTGCTGCCATCTAGCGAAATATATTTGGGTACTGCAGGCGGCCCCTTTTGGTGGAGCGCTGCTGCCATCTAGCGAAATATATTTGGGTACTGCAGCCGGCTCTGTTGGTGGAGCGCTGCTGCCATCTAGCGAAATATACTTGGGTACTTCAGCCGCCCGGTTGGTGGAGCGCTGCTGCCATCTAGCGAAATATATTTGGGTACTGCAGCCGCCCGGTTGGTGGAGCGCTGCTGCCATCTAGCGAAATGTAATTGGGTACTGCAGCCGCCCTTTTGGTGGAGCGCTGCTGCCATCTAGCGAAATGTAATTGGGTACTGCAGCCGCCCTTTTGGTGGAGCGCTGCTGCCATCTAGCGAAATATATTTGGGTACTGCAGCCGGCGCTGTTGGTGGAGCGCTGCTGCCATCTAGCGAAATATATTTGGGTACTGCAGCCGGCTCTGTTGGTGGAGCGCTGCTGCCATCTAGCGAAATATACTTGGGTACTTCAGCCGGGGTTAGGGTTAGGGTTAAGGTTAGACTGTTAGGGTTAGGGTTAGGGTTAGACTCTTAGGGTTAGACTCTTAGGGTTAGGGTTAGACATTTAGGGTTAGGGTTAGTGTTAGGGTTAGGGTTAGACTCTTAGGGTTAGGGTTAGACTCTTAGGGTTAGGGTTAGGGTTAGGGTTAGACTCTTAGGGTTAGGGTTAGACTCTTAGGGTTAGGGTAGGGTTAGGGTTAGACTCTTAGGGTTAGGGTTAGGGTTAGGGTTAGGGTTAGACTCTTAGGGTTAAACTCTTATGTTTAGGGTTAGACTGTTAGGGTTAGAGTTAGGGTTAGACTCTTAGGGTTAGACTCTTAGGGTTAGGGTTAGACTGTTAGGGTTAGGGTTAGGGTTAGGGTTAGACTCTTAGGGTTAGGGTTAGACTCTTAGGGTTAGGGTTAGGGTTAGGGTTAGACTCAGGGTTAGGGTTAGACTCTTAAGGTTAGGGTTAGGGTTAGGGTTAGACTCTTAGGGTTATGGTTAGGGTTAGGGTTAGACTCTTAGGATTAGGGTTAGGGTTAGGGTTAGGGTTAGACTATTAGGGTTAGGGTTAGGGTTAGGGTTAGACTCGTAGGGTTAGGGTTAGACTCAGGCTCTTAGGGTTAGGGTTAGACTCAGGCTCTTAGGGTTAGGGTTAGACTCAGGCTCTTCGGGTTAGGGTTAGACTCAGGCTCTTAGGGTGAGGGTTAGACTCAGGCTCTTAGGGTGAGGGTTAGACTCAGGCTCTTAGGGTTAGGGTTAGACTCAGGCTCTTCGGTTTAGAGTTAGACACAGGCTCTTAGGGTGAGGGTTAGACTCAGGCTCTTCGGGTTAGGGTTAGACTCAGGCTCTTAGGGTTAGGGTTAGACTCAGGCTCTTAGGGTGAGGGTTAGACTCAGGCTCTTAGGGTTAGGGTTAGACTCAGTACTATATATTTGGGTACTGCAGCCGCCGCTGTTGGTGGAGCGCTGCTGCCATCTAGCCAAATATACTTGGGTATTGCAGCCGTCCCTGTTGGTGGAGCTCTGCTGCCATCTAGCGAAATATACTTGGGTACTGCAGCCGCCCTTTTGGTGGAGCGCTGCTGCCATCTAGCGAAATGTAATTGGGTACTGCAGCCGCCCTTTTGGTGGAGCGCTGCTGCCATCTAGCGAAATATACTTGGGTACTGCAGCCGGCGCTCTTGGTGGAGCGCTGCTGCCATCTAGCGAAATGTAATTGGGTACTGCAGCCGCCCGGTTGGTGGAGCGCTGCTGCCATCTAGCGAAATATAATTGGGTACTGCAGCCGGCGCTGTTGGTGGAGCGCTGCTGCCATCTAGCGAAATGTAATTGGGTACTGCAGCCGCCCTTTTGGTGTAGCGCTGCTGCCATCTAGCGACATATACTTGGGTACTGCAGCCGGCCCGGTTGGTGGAGCGCTGCTGCCATCTAGCGGAATATAATTGGGTACTGCAGCCGACCGGTTTGTGGAGCGCTGCTGCCATTTAGCGAAATATATTTGGGTACTGCAGGCGGCCCCTTTTGGTGGAGCGCTGCTGCCATCTAGCGAAATATATTTGGGTACTGCAGCCGGCTCTGTTGGTGGAGCGCTGCTGCCATCTAGCGAAATATATTTGGGTACTGCAGCCGCCCGGTTGGTGGAGCGCTGCTGCCATCTAGCGAAATATAATTGGGTACTGCAGCCGCCCGGTTGGTGGAGCGCTGCTGCCATCTAGCGAAATGTAATTGGGTACTGCAGGCGGCCCGGTTGGTGGAGCGCTGCTGCCATCTAGCGAAATATATTTGGGTACTGCGGCCGCCCTTTTGGTGGAGCGCTGCTGCCATCTAGCGAAATATATTTGGGTACTGCAGCCGGCTCTGTTGGTGGAGCGCTGCTGCCATCTAGCGAAATATACTTGGGTACTTCAGCCGGGGTTAGGGTTAGGGTTAAGGTTAGACTGTTAGGGTTAGGGTTAGGGTTAGACTCTTAGGGTTAGACTCTTAGGGTTAGGGTTAGACTCTTAGGGTTAGGGTTAGGGTTAGGGTTAGGGTTAGACTCTTAGGGTTAGGGTTAGACTCTTAGGGTTAGGGTTAGGGTTAGGGTTAGACTCTTAGGGTTAGGGTTAGACTCTTAGGGTTAGGGTAGGGTTAGGGTTAGACTCTTAGGGTTAGGGTTAGGGTTAGGGTTAGGGTTAGACTCTTAGGGTTAGGGTCAGGGTAGGGTTAGGGTTAGGGTTAGGGTTAGACTCTTAGGGTTAGGGTTAGGGTTAAGGTTAGACTCTTAGTGTTAGGGTTAGGCTCTTAGGGTTAGGGTTAGGGTTAGGGTTAGACTCTTAGGGTTAGGGTTAGGGTTAGGGTTAGGGTTAGGGTTAGACTCTTAGGGTTAAACTCTTATGTTTAGGGTTAGACTGTTAGGGTTAGGGTTAGGGTTAGGGTTAGACTCTTAGGGTTAGGGTTAGACTCTTAGGGTTAGGGTTAGGGTTAGACTCAGGGTTAGGGTTAGACTCTTAGGGTTAGGGTTAGGGTTAGGGTTAGACTCTTAGGGTTAGGGTTAGACTCTTAGGGTTAGGGTAGGGTTAGGGTTAGACTCTTAGGGTTATGGTTAGGGTTAGGGTTAGGGTTAGACTCTTAGGGTTAGGGTCAGGGTTAGGGTTAGGGTTAGGGTTAGGGTTAGACTGTTAGGGTTAGGGTTAGGGTTAAGGTTAGACTCTTAGTGTTAGGGTTAGACTCTTAGGGTTAGGTTTAGGGTTAGACTCTTAGGGTTAGGGTTAGGGTTAGACTGTTAGGGTTAGGGTTAGGGTTAGACTCTTAGGGTTAAACTCTTATGTTTAGGGTTAGACTGTTAGGGTTAGAGTTAGGGTTAGGGTTAGACTCTTAGGGTTAAACTCTTAGGGTTAGGGTTAGACTGTTAGGGTTAGGGTTAGGGTTAGGCTTAGACTCTTAGGGTTAGGGTTAGACTCTAAAGGTTAGGGTTAGGGTTAGGGTTAGACTCAGGGTTAGGGTTAGACTCTTAGGGTTAGGGTTAGGGTTAGGGTTAGACTGTTAAGGTTAGGGTTAGGGTTAGGGTTAGACTCTTAGGGTTAAACTCTTATGTTTAGGGTTAGACTGTTAGGGTTAGAGTTAGGGTTAGGGTTAGACTCTTAGGGTTAGACTCTTAGGGTTAGGATTAGACTGTTAGGGTTAGGGTTAGGGTTAGGGTTAGGGTTAGGGTTAGGGTTAGGGTTAGACTCAGGGTTAGGGTTAGACTCTTAGGGTTAGGGTTAGGGTTAGGGTTAGACTCTTAGGGTTAGGGTTAGACTCTTAGGGTTAGGGTAGGGTTAGGGTTAGACTCTTAGGGTTAGGGTTAGGGTTAGGGTTAGGGTTAGACTCTTAGGGTTAGGGTCAGGGTTAGGGTTAGGGTTAGGGTTAGGGTTAGACTCTTAGGGTTAGGGTTAGGGTTAAGGTTAGACTCTTAGTGTTAGGGTTAGACTCTTAGGGTTAGGGTTAGGGTTAGACTCTTAGGGTTAGGGTTAGGGTTAGACTGTTAGGGTTAGGGTTAGGGTTAGGGTTAGACTCTTAGGGTTAAACTCTTATGTTTAGGGTTAGACTGTTAGGGTTAGAGTTAGGGTTAGGGTTAGACTCTTAGGGTTAGACTCTTAGGGTTAGGGTTAGACTGTTAGGGTTAGGGTTAGGGTTAGGGTTAGACTCTTAGGGTTAGGGTTAGACTCTTAGGGTTAGGGTTAGGGTTAGGGTTAGACTCAGGGTTAGGGTTAGACTCTTAGGGTTAGGGTTAGGGTTAGGGTTAGACTGTTAGGGTTAGGGTTAGACTGTTAGGGTTAGGGTTAGACTCTTAGGGTTAGGGTTAGGGTTAGGGTTAGACTCAGGGTTAGGGTTAGACTCTTAGGGTTAGGGTTAGGGTTAGGGTTAGGGTTAGACTGTTAGGGTTAGGGTTAGGGTTAGGGTTAGACTCTTAGGGTTAAACTCTTATGTTTAGGGTTAGACTGTTAGGGTTAGAGTTAGGGTTAGGGTTAGACTCTTAGGGTTAGACTCTTAGGGTTAGGGTTAGACTGTTAGGGTTAGGGTTAGGGTTAGGGTTAGACTCTTAGGGTTAGGGTTAGACTCTAAAGGTTAGGGTTAGGGTTAGGTTTAGACTCAGGGTTAGGGTTAGACTCTTAGGGTTAGGGTTAGGGTTAGGGTTAGACTCTTAGGGTTAGGGTTAGGGTTAGGCTCTTAGGGTTAGGGTTAGGGTTAGGGTTAGGGTTAGACTGTTAGGGTTAGGGTTAGGGTTAGGGTTAGACTCGTAGGGTTAGGGTTAGACTCAGGCTCTTAGGGTGAGGGTTAGACTCAGGCTCTTAGGGTTAGGGTTAGACTCAGGCTCTTAGGGTTAGGGTTAGACTCAGGCTCTTAGCGTGAGGGTTAGACTCAGGCTCTTAGGGTTAGGGTTAGACTCAGGCTCTTAGGGTTAGGGTTAGGTTCAGGCTCTTAGGGTTAGGGTTAGGTTCAGGCTCTTAGGGTTAGGGTTAGACTCAGGCTCTTCGGGTTAGGGTTAGACTCAGGCTCTTAGGGTGAGGGTTAGACTCAGGCTCTTAGGGTTAGGGTTAGACTCAGGCTCTTAGGGTTAGGGTTAGACTCAGGCTCTTCGGTTTAGAGTTAGACACAGGCTCTTAGGGTGAGGGTTAGACTCAGGCTCTTCGGGTTAGGGTTAGACTCAGGCTCTTAGGGTTAGGGTTAGACTCAGGCTCTTAGGGTGAGGGTTAGACTCAGGCTCTTAGGGTTAGGGTTAGACTCAGTACTATATATTTGGGTACTGCAGCCGCCGCTGTTGGTGGAGCGCTGCTGCCATCTAGCCAAATATACTTGGGTATTGCAGCCGTCCCTGTTGGTGGAGCTCTGCTGCCATCTAGCGAAATATACTTGGGTACTGCAGCCGCCCTTTTGGTGGAGCGCTGCTGCCATCTAGCGAAATGTAATTGGGTACTGCAGCCGCCCTTTTGGTGGAGCGCTGCTGCCATCTAGCGAAATATACTTGGGTACTGCAGCCGGCGCTCTTGGTGGAGCGCTGCTGCCATCTAGCGAAATGTAATTGGGTACTGCAGCCGCCCGGTTGGTGGAGCGCTGCTGCCATCTAGCGAAATATAATTGGGTACTGCAGCCGGCGCTGTTGGTGGAGCGCTGCTGCCATCTAGCGAAATGTAATTGGGTACTGCAGCCGCCCTTTTGGTGTAGCGCTGCTGCCATCTAGCGACATATACTTGGGTACTGCAGCCGGCCCGGTTGGTGGAGCGCTGCTGCCATCTAGCGGAATATAATTGGGTACTGCAGCCGACCGGTTTGTGGAGCGCTGCTGCCATTTAGCGAAATATATTTGGGTACTGCAGGCGGCCCCTTTTGGTGGAGCGCTGCTGCCATCTAGCGAAATATATTTGGGTACTGCAGCCGGCTCTGTTGGTGGAGCGCTGCTGCCATCTAGCGAAATATATTTGGGTACTGCAGCCGCCCGGTTGGTGGAGCGCTGCTGCCATCTAGCGAAATATAATTGGGTACTGCAGCCGCCCGGTTGGTGGAGCGCTGCTGCCATCTAGCGAAATGTAATTGGGTACTGCAGGCGGCCCGGTTGGTGGAGCGCTGCTGCCATCTAGCGAAATATATTTGGGTACTGCGGCCGCCCTTTTGGTGGAGCGCTGCTGCCATCTAGCGAAATATATTTGGGTACTGCAGCCGGCTCTGTTGGTGGAGCGCTGCTGCCATCTAGCGAAATATACTTGGGTACTTCAGCCGGGGTTAGGGTTAGGGTTAAGGTTAGACTGTTAGGGTTAGGGTTAGGGTTAGACTCTTAGGGTTAGACTCTTAGGGTTAGGGTTAGACTCTTAGGGTTAGGGTTAGGGTTAGGGTTAGGGTTAGACTCTTAGGGTTAGGGTTAGACTCTTAGGGTTAGGGTTAGGGTTAGGGTTAGACTCTTAGGGTTAGGGTTAGACTCTTAGGGTTAGGGTAGGGTTAGGGTTAGACTCTTAGGGTTAGGGTTAGGGTTAGGGTTAGGGTTAGACTCTTAGGGTTAGGGTCAGGGTAGGGTTAGGGTTAGGGTTAGGGTTAGACTCTTAGGGTTAGGGTTAGGGTTAAGGTTAGACTCTTAGTGTTAGGGTTAGGCTCTTAGGGTTAGGGTTAGGGTTAGGGTTAGACTCTTAGGGTTAGGGTTAGGGTTAGGGTTAGGGTTAGGGTTAGACTCTTAGGGTTAAACTCTTATGTTTAGGGTTAGACTGTTAGGGTTAGGGTTAGGGTTAGGGTTAGACTCTTAGGGTTAGGGTTAGACTCTTAGGGTTAGGGTTAGGGTTAGACTCAGGGTTAGGGTTAGACTCTTAGGGTTAGGGTTAGGGTTAGGGTTAGACTCTTAGGGTTAGGGTTAGACTCTTAGGGTTAGGGTAGGGTTAGGGTTAGACTCTTAGGGTTATGGTTAGGGTTAGGGTTAGGGTTAGACTCTTAGGGTTAGGGTCAGGGTTAGGGTTAGGGTTAGGGTTAGGGTTAGACTGTTAGGGTTAGGGTTAGGGTTAAGGTTAGACTCTTAGTGTTAGGGTTAGACTCTTAGGGTTAGGTTTAGGGTTAGACTCTTAGGGTTAGGGTTAGGGTTAGACTGTTAGGGTTAGGGTTAGGGTTAGACTCTTAGGGTTAAACTCTTATGTTTAGGGTTAGACTGTTAGGGTTAGAGTTAGGGTTAGGGTTAGACTCTTAGGGTTAAACTCTTAGGGTTAGGGTTAGACTGTTAGGGTTAGGGTTAGGGTTAGGCTTAGACTCTTAGGGTTAGGGTTAGACTCTAAAGGTTAGGGTTAGGGTTAGGGTTAGACTCAGGGTTAGGGTTAGACTCTTAGGGTTAGGGTTAGGGTTAGGGTTAGACTGTTAAGGTTAGGGTTAGGGTTAGGGTTAGACTCTTAGGGTTAAACTCTTATGTTTAGGGTTAGACTGTTAGGGTTAGAGTTAGGGTTAGGGTTAGACTCTTAGGGTTAGACTCTTAGGGTTAGGATTAGACTGTTAGGGTTAGGGTTAGGGTTAGGGTTAGGGTTAGGGTTAGGGTTAGGGTTAGACTCAGGGTTAGGGTTAGACTCTTAGGGTTAGGGTTAGGGTTAGGGTTAGACTCTTAGGGTTAGGGTTAGACTCTTAGGGTTAGGGTAGGGTTAGGGTTAGACTCTTAGGGTTAGGGTTAGGGTTAGGGTTAGGGTTAGACTCTTAGGGTTAGGGTCAGGGTTAGGGTTAGGGTTAGGGTTAGGGTTAGACTCTTAGGGTTAGGGTTAGGGTTAAGGTTAGACTCTTAGTGTTAGGGTTAGACTCTTAGGGTTAGGGTTAGGGTTAGACTCTTAGGGTTAGGGTTAGGGTTAGACTGTTAGGGTTAGGGTTAGGGTTAGGGTTAGACTCTTAGGGTTAAACTCTTATGTTTAGGGTTAGACTGTTAGGGTTAGAGTTAGGGTTAGGGTTAGACTCTTAGGGTTAGACTCTTAGGGTTAGGGTTAGACTGTTAGGGTTAGGGTTAGGGTTAGGGTTAGACTCTTAGGGTTAGGGTTAGACTCTTAGGGTTAGGGTTAGGGTTAGGGTTAGACTCAGGGTTAGGGTTAGACTCTTAGGGTTAGGGTTAGGGTTAGGGTTAGACTGTTAGGGTTAGGGTTAGACTGTTAGGGTTAGGGTTAGACTCTTAGGGTTAGGGTTAGGGTTAGGGTTAGACTCAGGGTTAGGGTTAGACTCTTAGGGTTAGGGTTAGGGTTAGGGTTAGGGTTAGACTGTTAGGGTTAGGGTTAGGGTTAGGGTTAGACTCTTAGGGTTAAACTCTTATGTTTAGGGTTAGACTGTTAGGGTTAGAGTTAGGGTTAGGGTTAGACTCTTAGGGTTAGACACTTAGGGTTAGGGTTAGACTGTTAGGGTTAGGGTTAGGGTTAGGGTTAGACTCTTAGGGTTAGGGTTAGACTCTAAAGGTTAGGGTTAGGGTTAGGGTTAGACTCAGGGTTAGGGTTAGACTCTTAGGGTTAGGGTTAGGGTTAGGGTTAGACTCTTAGGGTTAGGGTTAGACTCTTAGGGTTAGGGTAGGGTTAGGGTTAGACTCTTAGGGTTAGGGTTAGGGTTAGGGTTAGGGTTAGACTCTTAGGGTTAGGGTCAGGGTTAGGGTTAGGGTTAGGGTTAGGGTTAGACTCTTAGGGTTAGGGTTAGGGTTAAGGTTAGACTCTTAGTGTTAGGGTTAGACTCTTAGGGTTAGGGTTAGGGTTAGACTCTTAGGGTTAGGGTTAGGGTTAGACTGTTAGGGTTAGGGTTAGGGTTAGGGTTAGACTCTTAGGGTTAAACTCTTATGTTTAGGGTTAGACTGTTAGGGTTAGAGTTAGGGTTAGGGTTAGACTCTTAGGGTTAGACTCTTAGGGTTAGGGTTAGACTGTTAGGGTTAGGGTTAGGGTTAGGGTTAGACTCTTAGGGTTAGGGTTAGACTCTTAGGGTTAGGGTTAGGGTTAGGGTTAGACTCAGGGTTAGGGTTAGACTCTTAGGGTTAGGGTTAGGGTTAGGGTTAGACTGTTAGGGTTAGGGTTAGACTGTTAGGGTTAGGGTTAGACTCTTAGGGTTAGGGTTAGGGTTAGGGTTAGACTCAGGGTTAGGGTTAGACTCTTAGGGTTAGGGTTAGGGTTAGGGTTAGGGTTAGACTGTTAGGGTTAGGGTTAGGGTTAGGGTTAGACTCTTAGGGTTAAACTCTTATGTTTAGGGTTAGACTGTTAGGGTTAGAGTTAGGGTTAGGGTTAGACTCTTAGGGTTAGACTCTTAGGGTTAGGGTTAGACTGTTAGGGTTAGGGTTAGGGTTAGGGTTAGACTCTTAGGGTTAGGGTTAGACTCTAAAGGTTAGGGTTAGGGTTAGGTTTAGACTCAGGGTTAGGGTTAGACTCTTAGGGTTAGGGTTAGGGTTAGGGTTAGACTCTTAGGGTTAGGGTTAGGGTTAGGCTCTTAGGGTTAGGGTTAGGGTTAGGGTTAGGGTTAGACTGTTAGGGTTAGGGTTAGGGTTAGGGTTAGACTCGTAGGGTTAGGGTTAGACTCAGGCTCTTAGGGTTAGGGTTAGGGTTAGACTGTTAGGGTTAGGGTTAGGGTTAGGGTTAGACTCGTAGGGTTAGGGTTAGACTCAGGCTCTTAGGGTTAGGGTTAGACTCAGGCTCTTAGGGTGAGGGTTAGACTCAGGCTCTTAGGGTTAGGGTTAGACTCAGGCTCTTAGGGTGAGGGTTAGACTCAGGCTCTTAGGGTGAGGGTTAGACTCAAGCTCTTAGGGTTAGGGTTAGACTCAGGCTCTTAGGGTGAGGGTTAGACTCAGGCTCTTAGGGTGAGGGTTAGACTCAGGCTCTTCGGGTTAGGGTTAGACTCAGGCTCTTCGGGTTAGGGTTAGACTCAGGCTCTTAGGGTGAGGGTTAGACTCAGGCTCTTAGGGTTAGGGTTAGACTCAGGCTCTTAGAGTTAGGGTTAGACTCAGGCTCTTAGGGTTAGGGTTAGACTCAGTACTATATATTTGGGTTAGGGTTAGGGTTAGGGTTAGGGTTAGGGTTAGGGTTAGGGTTAGGGTTAGGGTTAGGGTTAGGGTTAGGGTTAGGGTTAGGGTTAGACTCTTAGGGTTAGGGTTAGGGTTAGGGTTAGACTCTTAGGGTTAGGGTCAGGGTTAGGGTTAGGGTTAGGGTTAGGGTTAGACTCTTAGGGTTAGGGTTAGGGTTAAGGTTAGACTCTTAGTGTTAGGGTTAGACTCTTAGGGTTAGGGTTAGGGTTAGACTCTTAGGGTTAGGGTTAGGGTTAGACTGTTAGGGTTAGGGTTAGGGTTAGGGTTAGACTCTTAGGGTTAAACTCTTATGTTTAGGGTTAGACTGTTAGGGTTAGAGTTAGGGTTAGGGTTAGACTCTTAGGGTTAGACTCTTAGGGTTAGGGTTAGACTGTTAGGGTTAGGGTTAGGGTTAGGGTTAGACTCTTAGGGTTAGGGTTAGACTCTTAGGGTTAGGGTTAGGGTTAGGGTTAGACTCAGGGTTAGGGTTAGACTCTTAGGGTTAGGGTTAGGGTTAGGGTTAGACTGTTAGGGTTAGGGTTAGGGTTAGGGTTAGACTCTTAGGGTTAAACTCTTTTGTTTAGGGTTAGACTGTTAGGGTTAGAGTTAGGGTTAGGGTTAGACTCTTAGGGTTAGACTCTTAGGGTTAGGGTTAGACTGTTAGGGTTAGGGTTAGGGTTAGGGTTAGACTCTTAGGGTTAGGGTTAGACTCTAAAGGTTAGGGTTAGGGTTAGGTTTAGACTCAGGGTTAGGGTTAGACTCTTAGGGTTAGGGTTAGGGTTAGGGTTAGACTCTTAGGGTTAGGGTTAGGGTTAGGCTCTTAGGGTTAGGGTTAGGGTTAGGGTTAGGGTTAGGGTTAGACTGTTAGGGTTAGGGTTAGGGTTAGGGTTAGACTCGTAGGGTTAGGGTTATACTCAGGCTCTTAGGGTTAGGGTTAGGGTTAGACTGTTAGGGTTAGGGTTAGGGTTAGGGTTAGACTCGTAGGGTTAGGGTTAGACTCAGGCTCTTAGGGTTAGGGTTAGACTCAGGCTCTTAGGGTTAGGGTTAGACTCAGGCTCTTAGGGTTAGGGTTAGACTCAGGCTCTTAGGGTGAGGGTTAGACTCAGGCTCTTAGGGTTAGGGTTAGACTCAGGCTCTTAGGGTTAGGGTTAGACTCAGGCTCTTAGGGTGAGGGTTAGACTCAGGCTCTTAGGGTGAGGGTTAGACTCAGGCTCTTCGGGTTAGGGTTAGACTCAGGCTCTTCGGGTTAGGGTTAGACTCAGGCTCTTAGGGTGAGGGTTAGACTCAGGCTCTTAGGGTTAGGGTTAGACTCAGGCTCTTAGAGTTAGGGTTAGACTCAGGCTCTTAGGGTTAGGGTTAGACTCAGTACTATATATTTGGGTACTGCAGCCGCCCTTTTGGTGGAGCGCTGCTGCCATCTAGCGAAATATACTTGGGTACTGCAGCCGCCCTTTTGGTGGAGCGCTGCTGCCATCTAGCCAAATATACTTGGGTATTGCAGCCGTCCCTGTTGGTGGAGCTCTGCTGCCATCTAGCGAAATATACTTGGGTACTGCAGCCGCCCTTTTGGTGGAGCGCTGCTGCCATCTAGCGAAATGTAATTGGGTACTGCAGCCGCCCTTTTGGTGGAGCGCTGCTGCCATCTAGCGACATATACTTGGGTACTGCAGCCGGCGCTGTTGGTGGAGCGCTGCTGCCATCTAGCGAAATGTAATTGGGTACTGCAGCCGCTCGGTTGGTGGAGCGCTGCTGCCATCTAGCGAAATATATTTGGGTACTGCAGCCGGCCCTGTTGGTGGAGCGCTGCTGCCATCTAGCGAAATGTAATTGGGTACTGCAGCCGCCCTTTTGGTGTAGCGCTGCTGCCATCTAGCGAAATATACTGGGGTACTGCAGCCGGCGCTGTTGGTGGAGCGCTGCTGCCATCTAGCGAAATGTAATTGGGTACTGCAGCCGCCCTTTTGGTGGAGCGCTGCTGCCATCTAGCGAAATATACTTGGGTACTGCAGCCGCCCTGTTGGTGGAGCGCTGCTGCCATCTAGCGACATATACTTGGGTACTGCAGCCGGCGCTGTTGGTGGAGCGCTGCTGCCATCTAGCGAAATATATTTGGGTACTGCGGCCGCCCGGTTGGTGGAGCGCTGCTGCCATCTAGCGAAATATAATTGGGTACTGCAGCCGGCCCTGTTGGTGGAGCGCTGCTGCCATCTAGCGAAATGTAGTTGGGTACTGCAGCCGTCCTTCTGGTGGAGCGCTGCTGCCATCTAGCGAAATGTAATTGGGTACTGCAGCCGCCCTTTTGGTGGAGCGCTGCTGCCATCTAGCGAAATATACTTGGGTACTGCAACCGGCGCTGTTGGTGGAGCGCTGCTGCCATCTAGCGAAATATATTTGGGTACTGCAGCCGGCCCTTTTGGTGGAGCGCTGCTGCCATCTAGCGAAATGTAATTGGGTACTGCAGCCGCCCTTTTGGTGGAGCGCTGCTGCCATCTAGCGAAATGTAATTGGGTACTGCAGCCGGCGCTGTTGGTGTAGCGCTGCTGCCATCTAGCGACATATACTTGGGTACTGCAGGCGGCCCGGTTGGTGGAGCGCTGCTGCCATCTAGCGAAATATACTTGGGTACTGCAGCCGCCCGGTTGGTGGAGCGCTGCTGCCATCTAGCGAAATATACTTGGGTACTGCAGCCGACCGGTTGGTGGAGCGCTGCTGCCATCTAGCGAAATATATTTGGGTACTGCAGGCGGCCCCTTTTGGTGGAGCGCTGCTGCCATCTAGCGAAATATATTTGGGTACTGCAGCCGGCTCTGTTGGTGGAGCGCTGCTGCCATCTAGCGAAATATACTTGGGTACTTCAGCCGCCCGGTTGGTGGAGCGCTGCTGCCATCTAGCGAAATATATTTGGGTACTGCAGCCGCCCGGTTGGTGGAGCGCTGCTGCCATCTAGCGAAATGTAATTGGGTACTGCAGCCGCCCTTTTGGTGGAGCGCTGCTGCCATCTAGCGAAATGTAATTGGGTACTGCAGCCGCCCTTTTGGTGGAGCGCTGCTGCCATCTAGCGAAATATATTTGGGTACTGCAGCCGGCGCTGTTGGTGGAGCGCTGCTGCCATCTAGCGAAATATATTTGGGTACTGCAGCCGGCTCTGTTGGTGGAGCGCTGCTGCCATCTAGCGAAATATACTTGGGTACTTCAGCCGGGGTTAGGGTTAGGGTTAAGGTTAGACTGTTAGGGTTAGGGTTAGGGTTAGACTCTTAGGGTTAGACTCTTAGGGTTAGGGTTAGACATTTAGGGTTAGGGTTAGTGTTAGGGTTAGGGTTAGACTCTTAGGGTTAGGGTTAGACTCTTAGGGTTAGGGTTAGGGTTAGGGTTAGACTCTTAGGGTTAGGGTTAGACTCTTAGGGTTAGGGTAGGGTTAGGGTTAGACTCTTAGGGTTAGGGTTAGGGTTAGGGTTAGGGTTAGACTCTTAGGGTTAAACTCTTATGTTTAGGGTTAGACTGTTAGGGTTAGAGTTAGGGTTAGACTCTTAGGGTTAGACTCTTAGGGTTAGGGTTAGACTGTTAGGGTTAGGGTTAGGGTTAGGGTTAGACTCTTAGGGTTAGGGTTAGACTCTTAGGGTTAGGGTTAGGGTTAGGGTTAGACTCAGGGTTAGGGTTAGACTCTTAAGGTTAGGGTTAGGGTTAGGGTTAGACTCTTAGGGTTATGGTTAGGGTTAGGGTTAGACTCTTAGGATTAGGGTTAGGGTTAGGGTTAGGGTTAGACTATTAGGGTTAGGGTTAGGGTTAGGGTTAGACTCGTAGGGTTAGGGTTAGACTCAGGCTCTTAGGGTTAGGGTTAGACTCAGGCTCTTAGGGTTAGGGTTAGACTCAGGCTCTTCGGGTTAGGGTTAGACTCAGGCTCTTAGGGTTAGGGTTAGACTCAGGCTCTTAGGGTTAGGGTTAGACTCAGGCTCTTAGGGTTAGGGTTAGGGTTAGACTGTTAGGGTTAGGGTTAGGGTTAGGGTTAGACTCTTAGGGTTAAACTCTTATGTTTAGGGTTAGACTGTTAGGGTTAGAGTTAGGGTTAGGGTTAGACTCTTAGGGTTAGACTCTTAGGGTTAGGGTTAGACTGTTAGGGTTAGGGTTAGGGTTAGGGTTAGACTCTTAGGGTTAGGGTTAGGGTTAGGGTTAGACTCAGGGTTAGGGTTAGACTCTTAGGGTTAGGGTTAGGGTTAGGGTTAGACTGTTAGGGTTAGGGTTAGGGTTAGGGTTAGACTCTTAGGGTTAAACTCTTATGTTTAGGGTTAGACTGTTAGGGTTAGAGTTAGGGTTAGGGTTAGACTCTTAGGGTTAGACTCTTAGGGTTAGGGTTAGACTGTTAGGGTTAGGGTTAGGGTTAGGGTTAGACTCTTAGGGTTAGGGTTAGACTCTAAAGGTTAGGGTTAGGGTTAGGTTTAGACTCAGGGTTAGGGTTAGACTCTTAGGGTTAGGGTTAGGGTTAGGGTTAGACTCTTAGGGTTAGGGTTAGGGTTAGGCTCTTAGGGTTAGGGTTAGGGTTAGGGTTAGGGTTAGGGTTAGACTGTTAGGGTTAGGGTTAGGGTTAGGGTTAGACTCGTAGGGTTAGGGTTAGACTCAGGCTCTTAGGGTTAGGGTTAGGGTTAGACTGTTAGGGTTAGGGTTAGGGTTAGGGTTAGACTCGTAGGGTTAGGGTTAGACTCAGGCTCTTAGGGTTAGGGTTAGACTCAGGCTCTTAGGGTTAGGGTTAGACTCAGGCTCTTAGGGTGAGGGTTAGACTCAGGCTCTTAGGGTTAGGGTTAGACTCAGGCTCTTAGGGTTAGGGTTAGACTCAGGCTCTTAGGGTGAGGGTTAGACTCAGGCTCTTAGGGTTAGGGTTAGACTCAGGCTCTTAGGGTGAGGGTTAGACTCAGGCTCTTCGGGTTAGGGTTAGACTCAGGCTCTTCGGGTTAGGGTTAGACTCAGGCTCTTAGGGTGAGGGTTAGACTCAGGCTCTTAGGGTTAGGGTTAGACTCAGGCTCTTAGAGTTAGGGTTAGACTCAGGCTCTTAGGGTTAGGGTTAGACTCAGTACTATATATTTGGGTACTGCAGCCGCCCTTTTGGTGGAGCGCTGCTGCCATCTAGCGAAATATACTTGGGTACTGCAGCCGACCGGTTGGTGGAGCGCTGCTGCCATCTAGCCAAATATACTTGGGTATTGCAGCCGTCCCTGTTGGTGGAGCTCTGCTGCCATCTAGCGAAATGTAATTGGGTACTGCAGCCGCCCTTTTGGTGGAGCGCTGCTGCCATCTAGCGAAATATACTTGGGTACTGCAGCCGCCCTGTTGGTGGAGCGCTGCTGCCATCTAGCGACATATACTTGGGTACTGCAGCCGGCGCTGTTGGTGGAGCGCTGCTGCCATCTAGCGAAATATATTTGGGTACTGCAGCCGCTCGGTTGGTGGAGCGCTGCTGCCATCTAGCGAAATATATTTGGGTACTGCAGCCGGCCCTGTTGGTGGAGCGCTGCTGCCATCTAGCGAAATGTAATTGGGTACTGCAGCCGCCCTTTTGGTGTAGCGCTGCTGCCATCTAGCGAAATATACTGGGGTACTGCAGCCGGCGCTGTTGGTGGAGCGCTGCTGCCATCTAGCGAAATGTAATTGGGTACTGCAGCCGCCCTTTTGGTGGAGCGCTGCTGCCATCTAGCGAAATATACTTGGGTACTGCAGGCGGCCCCTTTTGGTGGAGCGCTGCTGCCATCTAGCGACATATACTTGGGTACTGCAGCCGGCGCTGTTGGTGGAGCGCTGCTGCCATCTAGCGAAATATATATGGGTACTGCGGCCGCCCGGTTGGTGGAGCGCTGCTGCAATCTAGCGAAATATAATTGGGTACTGCAGCCGGCCCTGTTGGTGGAGCGCTGCTGCCATCTAGCGAAATGTAGTTGGGTACTGCAGCCGTCCTTCTGGTGGAGCGCTGCTGCCATCTAGCGAAATGTAATTGGGTACTGCAGCCGCCCGGTTGGTGGAGCGCTGCTGCCATCTAGCGAAATATACTTGGGTACTGCAACCGGCCCTGTTGGTGGAGCGCTGCTGCCATCTAGCGAAATATATTTGGGTACTGCAGCCGGCCCTTTTTGTGGAGCGCTGCTGCCATCTAGCGAAATGTAATTGGGTACTGCAGCCGCCCTTTTGGTGGAGCGCTGCTGCCATCTAGCGAAATGTAATTGGGTACTGCAGCCGGCGCTGTTGGTGGAGCGCTGCTGCCATCTAGCGACATATACTTGGGTACTGCAGGCGGCCCGGTTGGTGGAGCGCTGCTGCCATCTAGCGAAATATACTTGGGTACTGCAGCCGCCCGGTTGGTGGAGCGCTGCTGCCATCTAGCGAAATATACTTGGGTACTGCAGCCGACCGGTTGGTGGAGCGCTGCTGCCATCTAGCGAAATATATTTGGGTACTGCAGGCGGCCCCTTTTGGTGGAGCGCTGCTGCCATCTAGCGAAATATATTTGGGTACTGCAGCCGGCTCTGTTGGTGGAGCGCTGCTGCCATCTAGCGAAATATACTTGGGTACTTCAGCCGGCCGGTTGGTGGAGCGCTGCTGCCATCTAGCGAAATATATTTGGGTACTGCAGCCGCCCGGTTGGTGGAGCGCTGCTGCCATCTAGCGAAATGTAATTGGGTACTGCAGCCGCCCTTTTGGTGGAGCGCTGCTGCCATCTAGCGAAATGTAATAGGGTACTGCAGCCGCCCTTTTGGTGGAGCGCTGCTGCCATCTAGCGAAATATATTTGGGTACTGCAGCCGGCGCTGTTGGTGGAGCGCTGCTGCCATCTAGCGAAATATATTTGGGTACTGCAGCCGGCTCTGTTGGTGGAGCGCTGCTGCCATCTAGCGAAATATACTTGGGTACTTCAGCCGGGGTTAGGGTTAGGGTTAAGGTTAGACTGTTAGGGTTAGGGTTAGGGTTAGACTCTTAGGGTTAGACTCTTAGGGTTAGGGTTAGACTCTTAGGGTTAGGGTTAGGGTTAGGGTTAGACTGTTAGGGTTAGGGTTAGGGTTAGGGTTAGACTCTTAGGGTTAAACTCTTTTGTTTAGGGTTAGACTGTTAGGGTTAGAGTTAGGGTTAGGGTTAGACTCTTAGGGTTAGACTCTTAGGGTTAGGGTTAGACTGTTAGGGTTAGGGTTAGGGTTAGGGTTAGACTCTTAGGGTTAGGGTTAGACTCTAAAGGTTAGGGTTAGGGTTAGGTTTAGACTCAGGGTTAGGGTTAGACTCTTAGGGTTAGGGTTAGGGTTAGGGTTAGACTCTTAGGGTTAGGGTTAGGGTTAGGCTCTTAGGGTTAGGGTTAGGGTTAGGGTTAGGGTTAGGGTTAGACTGTTAGGGTTAGGGTTAGGGTTAGGGTTAGACTCGTAGGGTTAGGGTTATACTCAGGCTCTTAGGGTTAGGGTTAGGGTTAGACTGTTAGGGTTAGGGTTAGGGTTAGGGTTAGACTCGTAGGGTTAGGGTTAGACTCAGGCTCTTAGGGTTAGGGTTAGACTCAGGCTCTTAGGGTTAGGGTTAGACTCAGGCTCTTAGGGTTAGGGTTAGACTCAGGCTCTTAGGGTGAGGGTTAGACTCAGGCTCTTAGGGTTAGGGTTAGACTCAGGCTCTTAGGGTTAGGGTTAGACTCAGGCTCTTAGGGTGAGGGTTAGACTCAGGCTCTTAGGGTGAGGGTTAGACTCAGGCTCTTCGGGTTAGGGTTAGACTCAGGCTCTTCGGGTTAGGGTTAGACTCAGGCTCTTAGGGTGAGGGTTAGACTCAGGCTCTTAGGGTTAGGGTTAGACTCAGGCTCTTAGAGTTAGGGTTAGACTCAGGCTCTTAGGGTTAGGGTTAGACTCAGTACTATATATTTGGGTACTGCAGCCGCCCTTTTGGTGGAGCGCTGCTGCCATCTAGCGAAATATACTTGGGTACTGCAGCCGCCCTTTTGGTGGAGCGCTGCTGCCATCTAGCCAAATATACTTGGGTATTGCAGCCGTCCCTGTTGGTGGAGCTCTGCTGCCATCTAGCGAAATATACTTGGGTACTGCAGCCGCCCTTTTGGTGGAGCGCTGCTGCCATCTAGCGAAATGTAATTGGGTACTGCAGCCGCCCTTTTGGTGGAGCGCTGCTGCCATCTAGCGACATATACTTGGGTACTGCAGCCGGCGCTGTTGGTGGAGCGCTGCTGCCATCTAGCGAAATGTAATTGGGTACTGCAGCCGCTCGGTTGGTGGAGCGCTGCTGCCATCTAGCGAAATATATTTGGGTACTGCAGCCGGCCCTGTTGGTGGAGCGCTGCTGCCATCTAGCGAAATGTAATTGGGTACTGCAGCCGCCCTTTTGGTGTAGCGCTGCTGCCATCTAGCGAAATATACTGGGGTACTGCAGCCGGCGCTGTTGGTGGAGCGCTGCTGCCATCTAGCGAAATGTAATTGGGTACTGCAGCCGCCCTTTTGGTGGAGCGCTGCTGCCATCTAGCGAAATATACTTGGGTACTGCAGCCGCCCTGTTGGTGGAGCGCTGCTGCCATCTAGCGACATATACTTGGGTACTGCAGCCGGCGCTGTTGGTGGAGCGCTGCTGCCATCTAGCGAAATATATTTGGGTACTGCGGCCGCCCGGTTGGTGGAGCGCTGCTGCCATCTAGCGAAATATAATTGGGTACTGCAGCCGGCCCTGTTGGTGGAGCGCTGCTGCCATCTAGCGAAATGTAGTTGGGTACTGCAGCCGTCCTTCTGGTGGAGCGCTGCTGCCATCTAGCGAAATGTAATTGGGTACTGCAGCCGCCCTTTTGGTGGAGCGCTGCTGCCATCTAGCGAAATATACTTGGGTACTGCAACCGGCGCTGTTGGTGGAGCGCTGCTGCCATCTAGCGAAATATATTTGGGTACTGCAGCCGGCCCTTTTGGTGGAGCGCTGCTGCCATCTAGCGAAATGTAATTGGGTACTGCAGCCGCCCTTTTGGTGGAGCGCTGCTGCCATCTAGCGAAATGTAATTGGGTACTGCAGCCGGCGCTGTTGGTGTAGCGCTGCTGCCATCTAGCGACATATACTTGGGTACTGCAGGCGGCCCGGTTGGTGGAGCGCTGCTGCCATCTAGCGAAATATACTTGGGTACTGCAGCCGCCCGGTTGGTGGAGCGCTGCTGCCATCTAGCGAAATATACTTGGGTACTGCAGCCGACCGGTTGGTGGAGCGCTGCTGCCATCTAGCGAAATATATTTGGGTACTGCAGGCGGCCCCTTTTGGTGGAGCGCTGCTGCCATCTAGCGAAATATATTTGGGTACTGCAGCCGGCTCTGTTGGTGGAGCGCTGCTGCCATCTAGCGAAATATACTTGGGTACTTCAGCCGCCCGGTTGGTGGAGCGCTGCTGCCATCTAGCGAAATATATTTGGGTACTGCAGCCGCCCGGTTGGTGGAGCGCTGCTGCCATCTAGCGAAATGTAATTGGGTACTGCAGCCGCCCTTTTGGTGGAGCGCTGCTGCCATCTAGCGAAATGTAATTGGGTACTGCAGCCGCCCTTTTGGTGGAGCGCTGCTGCCATCTAGCGAAATATATTTGGGTACTGCAGCCGGCGCTGTTGGTGGAGCGCTGCTGCCATCTAGCGAAATATATTTGGGTACTGCAGCCGGCTCTGTTGGTGGAGCGCTGCTGCCATCTAGCGAAATATACTTGGGTACTTCAGCCGGGGTTAGGGTTAGGGTTAAGGTTAGACTGTTAGGGTTAGGGTTAGGGTTAGACTCTTAGGGTTAGACTCTTAGGGTTAGGGTTAGACATTTAGGGTTAGGGTTAGTGTTAGGGTTAGGGTTAGACTCTTAGGGTTAGGGTTAGACTCTTAGGGTTAGGGTTAGGGTTAGGGTTAGACTCTTAGGGTTAGGGTTAGACTCTTAGGGTTAGGGTAGGGTTAGGGTTAGACTCTTAGGGTTAGGGTTAGGGTTAGGGTTAGGGTTAGACTCTTAGGGTTAAACTCTTATGTTTAGGGTTAGACTGTTAGGGTTAGAGTTAGGGTTAGACTCTTAGGGTTAGACTCTTAGGGTTAGGGTTAGACTGTTAGGGTTAGGGTTAGGGTTAGGGTTAGACTCTTAGGGTTAGGGTTAGACTCTTAGGGTTAGGGTTAGGGTTAGGGTTAGACTCAGGGTTAGGGTTAGACTCTTAAGGTTAGGGTTAGGGTTAGGGTTAGACTCTTAGGGTTATGGTTAGGGTTAGGGTTAGACTCTTAGGATTAGGGTTAGGGTTAGGGTTAGGGTTAGACTATTAGGGTTAGGGTTAGGGTTAGGGTTAGACTCGTAGGGTTAGGGTTAGACTCAGGCTCTTAGGGTTAGGGTTAGACTCAGGCTCTTAGGGTTAGGGTTAGACTCAGGCTCTTCGGGTTAGGGTTAGACTCAGGCTCTTAGGGTTAGGGTTAGACTCAGGCTCTTAGGGTTAGGGTTAGACTCAGGCTCTTAGGGTTAGGGTTAGGGTTAGACTGTTAGGGTTAGGGTTAGGGTTAGGGTTAGACTCTTAGGGTTAAACTCTTATGTTTAGGGTTAGACTGTTAGGGTTAGAGTTAGGGTTAGGGTTAGACTCTTAGGGTTAGACTCTTAGGGTTAGGGTTAGACTGTTAGGGTTAGGGTTAGGGTTAGGGTTAGACTCTTAGGGTTAGGGTTAGGGTTAGGGTTAGACTCAGGGTTAGGGTTAGACTCTTAGGGTTAGGGTTAGGGTTAGGGTTAGACTGTTAGGGTTAGGGTTAGGGTTAGGGTTAGACTCTTAGGGTTAAACTCTTATGTTTAGGGTTAGACTGTTAGGGTTAGAGTTAGGGTTAGGGTTAGACTCTTAGGGTTAGACTCTTAGGGTTAGGGTTAGACTGTTAGGGTTAGGGTTAGGGTTAGGGTTAGACTCTTAGGGTTAGGGTTAGACTCTAAAGGTTAGGGTTAGGGTTAGGTTTAGACTCAGGGTTAGGGTTAGACTCTTAGGGTTAGGGTTAGGGTTAGGGTTAGACTCTTAGGGTTAGGGTTAGGGTTAGGCTCTTAGGGTTAGGGTTAGGGTTAGGGTTAGGGTTAGGGTTAGACTGTTAGGGTTAGGGTTAGGGTTAGGGTTAGACTCGTAGGGTTAGGGTTAGACTCAGGCTCTTAGGGTTAGGGTTAGGGTTAGACTGTTAGGGTTAGGGTTAGGGTTAGGGTTAGACTCGTAGGGTTAGGGTTAGACTCAGGCTCTTAGGGTTAGGGTTAGACTCAGGCTCTTAGGGTTAGGGTTAGACTCAGGCTCTTAGGGTGAGGGTTAGACTCAGGCTCTTAGGGTTAGGGTTAGACTCAGGCTCTTAGGGTTAGGGTTAGACTCAGGCTCTTAGGGTGAGGGTTAGACTCAGGCTCTTAGGGTTAGGGTTAGACTCAGGCTCTTAGGGTGAGGGTTAGACTCAGGCTCTTCGGGTTAGGGTTAGACTCAGGCTCTTCGGGTTAGGGTTAGACTCAGGCTCTTAGGGTGAGGGTTAGACTCAGGCTCTTAGGGTTAGGGTTAGACTCAGGCTCTTAGAGTTAGGGTTAGACTCAGGCTCTTAGGGTTAGGGTTAGACTCAGTACTATATATTTGGGTACTGCAGCCGCCCTTTTGGTGGAGCGCTGCTGCCATCTAGCGAAATATACTTGGGTACTGCAGCCGACCGGTTGGTGGAGCGCTGCTGCCATCTAGCCAAATATACTTGGGTATTGCAGCCGTCCCTGTTGGTGGAGCTCTGCTGCCATCTAGCGAAATGTAATTGGGTACTGCAGCCGCCCTTTTGGTGGAGCGCTGCTGCCATCTAGCGAAATATACTTGGGTACTGCAGCCGCCCTGTTGGTGGAGCGCTGCTGCCATCTAGCGACATATACTTGGGTACTGCAGCCGGCGCTGTTGGTGGAGCGCTGCTGCCATCTAGCGAAATATATTTGGGTACTGCAGCCGCTCGGTTGGTGGAGCGCTGCTGCCATCTAGCGAAATATATTTGGGTACTGCAGCCGGCCCTGTTGGTGGAGCGCTGCTGCCATCTAGCGAAATGTAATTGGGTACTGCAGCCGCCCTTTTGGTGTAGCGCTGCTGCCATCTAGCGAAATATACTGGGGTACTGCAGCCGGCGCTGTTGGTGGAGCGCTGCTGCCATCTAGCGAAATGTAATTGGGTACTGCAGCCGCCCTTTTGGTGGAGCGCTGCTGCCATCTAGCGAAATATACTTGGGTACTGCAGGCGGCCCCTTTTGGTGGAGCGCTGCTGCCATCTAGCGACATATACTTGGGTACTGCAGCCGGCGCTGTTGGTGGAGCGCTGCTGCCATCTAGCGAAATATATATGGGTACTGCGGCCGCCCGGTTGGTGGAGCGCTGCTGCAATCTAGCGAAATATAATTGGGTACTGCAGCCGGCCCTGTTGGTGGAGCGCTGCTGCCATCTAGCGAAATGTAGTTGGGTACTGCAGCCGTCCTTCTGGTGGAGCGCTGCTGCCATCTAGCGAAATGTAATTGGGTACTGCAGCCGCCCGGTTGGTGGAGCGCTGCTGCCATCTAGCGAAATATACTTGGGTACTGCAACCGGCCCTGTTGGTGGAGCGCTGCTGCCATCTAGCGAAATATATTTGGGTACTGCAGCCGGCCCTTTTTGTGGAGCGCTGCTGCCATCTAGCGAAATGTAATTGGGTACTGCAGCCGCCCTTTTGGTGGAGCGCTGCTGCCATCTAGCGAAATGTAATTGGGTACTGCAGCCGGCGCTGTTGGTGGAGCGCTGCTGCCATCTAGCGACATATACTTGGGTACTGCAGGCGGCCCGGTTGGTGGAGCGCTGCTGCCATCTAGCGAAATATACTTGGGTACTGCAGCCGCCCGGTTGGTGGAGCGCTGCTGCCATCTAGCGAAATATACTTGGGTACTGCAGCCGACCGGTTGGTGGAGCGCTGCTGCCATCTAGCGAAATATATTTGGGTACTGCAGGCGGCCCCTTTTGGTGGAGCGCTGCTGCCATCTAGCGAAATATATTTGGGTACTGCAGCCGGCTCTGTTGGTGGAGCGCTGCTGCCATCTAGCGAAATATACTTGGGTACTTCAGCCGGCCGGTTGGTGGAGCGCTGCTGCCATCTAGCGAAATATATTTGGGTACTGCAGCCGCCCGGTTGGTGGAGCGCTGCTGCCATCTAGCGAAATGTAATTGGGTACTGCAGCCGCCCTTTTGGTGGAGCGCTGCTGCCATCTAGCGAAATGTAATAGGGTACTGCAGCCGCCCTTTTGGTGGAGCGCTGCTGCCATCTAGCGAAATATATTTGGGTACTGCAGCCGGCGCTGTTGGTGGAGCGCTGCTGCCATCTAGCGAAATATATTTGGGTACTGCAGCCGGCTCTGTTGGTGGAGCGCTGCTGCCATCTAGCGAAATATACTTGGGTACTTCAGCCGGGGTTAGGGTTAGGGTTAAGGTTAGACTGTTAGGGTTAGGGTTAGGGTTAGACTCTTAGGGTTAGACTCTTAGGGTTAGGGTTAGACTCTTAGGGTTACGGTTAGGGTTAGGGTTAGGGTTAGACTCTTAGGGTTAGGGTTAGACTCTTAGGGTTAGGGTTAGGGTTAGGGTTAGACTCTTAGGGTTAGGGTTAGGGTTAGGCTCTTAGGGTTAGGGTTAGGGTTAGGGTTAGGGTTAGACTGTTAGGGTTAGGGTTAGGGTTAGGGTTAGACTCGTAGGGTTAGGGTTAGACTCAGGCTCTTAGGGTTAGGGTTAGGGTTAGACTGTTAGGGTAAAGGTTAGGGTTAGGGTTAGACTCGTAGGGTTAGGGTTAGACTCAGGCTCTTAGGGTTAGGGTTAGACTCAGGCTCTTAGGGTGAGGGTTAGACTCAGGCTCTTAGGGTGAGGGTTAGACTCAGGCTCTTAGGGTTAGGGTTAGACTCAGGCTCTTAGAGTTAGGGTTAGACTCAGGCTCTTAGGGTGAGGGTTAGACTCAGGCTCTTAGGGTTAGGGTTAGACTCAGGCTCTTAGGGTTAGGGTTAGACTCAGGCTTTTAGGGTTAGGGTTAGACTCAGGCTCTTAGGGTTAGGGTTAGACTCAGGCTCTTAGGGTGAGGGTTAGACTCAGGCTCTTAGGGTTAGGGTTAGACTCAGGCTCTTAGGGTGAGGGTTAGACTCAGGCTCTTAGGGTTAGGGTTAGACTCAGGCTCTTAGGGTTAGGGTTAGACTCAGGCTCTTAGGGTTAGGGTTAGACTCAGGCTCTTAGGGTTAGGGTTAGACTCAGGCTCTTAGGGTTAGGGTTAGACTCAGGCTCTTAGCGTGAGGGTTAGACTCAGGCTCTTAGGGTGAGGGTTAGACTCAGGCTCTTCGGGTTAGGGTTAGACTCAGGCTCTTCGGGTTAGGGTTAGACTCAGGCTCTTAGGGTGAGGGTTAGACTCAGGCTCTTAGGGTTAGGGTTAGACTCAGGCTCTTAGAGTTAGGGTTAGACTCAGGCTCTTAGGGTTAGGGTTAGACTCAGTACTATATATTTGGGTACTGCAGCCGCCCTTTTGGTGGAGCGCTGCTGCCATCTAGCGAAATATACTTGGGTACTGCAGCCGCCCTTTTGGTGGAGCGCTGCTGCCATCTAGCCAAATATACTTGGGTATTGCAGCCGTCCCTGTTGGTGGAGCTCTGCTGCCATCTAGCGAAATATACTTGGGTACTGCAGCCGCCCTTTTGGTGGAGCGCTGCTGCCATCTAGCGAAATGTAATTGGGTACTGCAGCCGCCCTTTTGGTGGAGCGCTGCTGCCATCTAGCGACATATACTTGGGTACTGCAGCCGGCGCTGTTGGTGGAGCGCTGCTGCCATCTAGCGAAATGTAATTGGGTACTGCAGCCGCTCGGTTGGTGGAGCGCTGCTGCCATCTAGCGAAATATATTTGGGTACTGCAGCCGGCCCTGTTGGTGGAGCGCTGCTGCCATCTAGCGAAATGTAATTGGGTACTGCAGCCGCCCTTTTGGTGTAGCGCTGCTGCCATCTAGCGAAATATACTGGGGTACTGCAGCCGGCGCTGTTGGTGGAGCGCTGCTGCCATCTAGCGAAATGTAATTGGGTACTGCAGCCGCCCTTTTGGTGGAGCGCTGCTGCCATCTAGCGAAATATACTTGGGTACTGCAGCCGCCCTGTTGGTGGAGCGCTGCTGCCATCTAGCGACATATACTTGGGTACTGCAGCCGGCGCTGTTGGTGGAGCGCTGCTGCCATCTAGCGAAATATATTTGGGTACTGCGGCCGCCCGGTTGGTGGAGCGCTGCTGCCATCTAGCGAAATATAATTGGGTACTGCAGCCGGCCCTGTTGGTGGAGCGCTGCTGCCATCTAGCGAAATGTAGTTGGGTACTGCAGCCGTCCTTCTGGTGGAGCGCTGCTGCCATCTAGCGAAATGTAATTGGGTACTGCAGCCGCCCTTTTGGTGGAGCGCTGCTGCCATCTAGCGAAATATACTTGGGTACTGCAACCGGCGCTGTTGGTGGAGCGCTGCTGCCATCTAGCGAAATATATTTGGGTACTGCAGCCGGCCCTTTTTGTGGAGCGCTGCTGCCATCTAGCGAAATGTAATTGGGTACTGCAGCCGCCCTTTTGGTGGAGCGCTGCTGCCATCTAGCGAAATGTAATTGGGTACTGCAGCCGGCGCTGTTGGTGTAGCGCTGCTGCCATCTAGCGACATATACTTGGGTACTGCAGGCGGCCCGGTTGGTGGAGCGCTGCTGCCATCTAGCGAAATATACTTGGGTACTGCAGCCGCCCGGTTGGTGGAGCGCTGCTGCCATCTAGCGAAATATACTTGGGTACTGCAGCCGACCGGTTGGTGGAGCGCTGCTGCCATCTAGCGAAATATATTTGGGTACTGCAGGCGGCCCCTTTTGGTGGAGCGCTGCTGCCATCTAGCGAAATATATTTGGGTACTGCAGCCGGCTCTGTTGGTGGAGCGCTGCTGCCATCTAGCGAAATATACTTGGGTACTTCAGCCGCCCGGTTGGTGGAGCGCTGCTGCCATCTAGCGAAATATATTTGGGTACTGCAGCCGCCCGGTTGGTGGAGCGCTGCTGCCATCTAGCGAAATGTAATTGGGTACTGCAGCCGCCCTTTTGGTGGAGCGCTGCTGCCATCTAGCGAAATGTAATTGGGTACTGCAGCCGCCCTTTTGGTGGAGCGCTGCTGCCATCTAGCGAAATATATTTGGGTACTGCAGCCGGCGCTGTTGGTGGAGCGCTGCTGCCATCTAGCGAAATATATTTGGGTACTGCAGCCGGCTCTGTTGGTGGAGCGCTGCTGCCATCTAGCGAAATATACTTGGGTACTTCAGCCGGGGTTAGGGTTAGGGTTAAGGTTAGACTGTTAGGGTTAGGGTTAGGGTTAGACTCTTAGGGTTAGACTCTTAGGGTTAGGGTTAGACATTTAGGGTTAGGGTTAGTGTTAGGGTTAGGGTTAGACTCTTAGGGTTAGGGTTAGACTCTTAGGGTTAGGGTTAGGGTTAGGGTTAGACTCTTAGGGTTAGGGTTAGACTCTTAGGGTTAGGGTAGGGTTAGGGTTAGACTCTTAGGGTTAGGGTTAGGGTTAGGGTTAGGGTTAGACTCTTAGGGTTAAACTCTTATGTTTAGGGTTAGACTGTTAGGGTTAGAGTTAGGGTTAGACTCTTAGGGTTAGACTCTTAGGGTTAGGGTTAGACTGTTAGGGTTAGGGTTAGGGTTAGGGTTAGACTCTTAGGGTTAGGGTTAGACTCTTAGGGTTAGGGTTAGGGTTAGGGTTAGACTCAGGGTTAGGGTTAGACTCTTAAGGTTAGGGTTAGGGTTAGGGTTAGACTCTTAGGGTTATGGTTAGGGTTAGGGTTAGACTCTTAGGATTAGGGTTAGGGTTAGGGTTAGGGTTAGACTATTAGGGTTAGGGTTAGGGTTAGGGTTAGACTCGTAGGGTTAGGGTTAGACTCAGGCTCTTAGGGTTAGGGTTAGACTCAGGCTCTTAGGGTTAGGGTTAGACTCAGGCTCTTCGGGTTAGGGTTAGACTCAGGCTCTTAGGGTTAGGGTTAGACTCAGGCTCTTAGGGTTAGGGTTAGACTCAGGCTCTTAGGGTTAGGGTTAGGGTTAGACTGTTAGGGTTAGGGTTAGGGTTAGGGTTAGACTCTTAGGGTTAAACTCTTATGTTTAGGGTTAGACTGTTAGGGTTAGAGTTAGGGTTAGGGTTAGACTCTTAGGGTTAGACTCTTAGGGTTAGGGTTAGACTGTTAGGGTTAGGGTTAGGGTTAGGGTTAGACTCTTAGGGTTAGGGTTAGGGTTAGGGTTAGACTCAGGGTTAGGGTTAGACTCTTAGGGTTAGGGTTAGGGTTAGGGTTAGACTGTTAGGGTTAGGGTTAGGGTTAGGGTTAGACTCTTAGGGTTAAACTCTTATGTTTAGGGTTAGACTGTTAGGGTTAGAGTTAGGGTTAGGGTTAGACTCTTAGGGTTAGACTCTTAGGGTTAGGGTTAGACTGTTAGGGTTAGGGTTAGGGTTAGGGTTAGACTCTTAGGGTTAGGGTTAGACTCTAAAGGTTAGGGTTAGGGTTAGGTTTAGACTCAGGGTTAGGGTTAGACTCTTAGGGTTAGGGTTAGGGTTAGGGTTAGACTCTTAGGGTTAGGGTTAGGGTTAGGCTCTTAGGGTTAGGGTTAGGGTTAGGGTTAGGGTTAGGGTTAGACTGTTAGGGTTAGGGTTAGGGTTAGGGTTAGACTCGTAGGGTTAGGGTTAGACTCAGGCTCTTAGGGTTAGGGTTAGGGTTAGACTGTTAGGGTTAGGGTTAGGGTTAGGGTTAGACTCGTAGGGTTAGGGTTAGACTCAGGCTCTTAGGGTTAGGGTTAGACTCAGGCTCTTAGGGTTAGGGTTAGACTCAGGCTCTTAGGGTTAGGGTTAGACTCAGGCTCTTAGGGTGAGGGTTAGACTCAGGCTCTTAGGGTTAGGGTTAGACTCAGGCTCTTAGGGTTAGGGTTAGACTCAGGCTCTTAGGGTGAGGGTTAGACTCAGGCTCTTAGGGTTAGGGTTAGACTCAGGCTCTTAGGGTGAGGGTTAGACTCAGGCTCTTCGGGTTAGGGTTAGACTCAGGCTCTTCGGGTTAGGGTTAGACTCAGGCTCTTAGGGTGAGGGTTAGACTCAGGCTCTTAGGGTTAGGGTTAGACTCAGGCTCTTAGAGTTAGGGTTAGACTCAGGCTCTTAGGGTTAGGGTTAGACTCAGTACTATATATTTGGGTACTGCAGCCGCCCTTTTGGTGGAGCGCTGCTGCCATCTAGCGAAATATACTTGGGTACTGCAGCCGACCGGTTGGTGGAGCGCTGCTGCCATCTAGCCAAATATACTTGGGTATTGCAGCCGTCCCTGTTGGTGGAGCTCTGCTGCCATCTAGCGAAATGTAATTGGGTACTGCAGCCGCCCTTTTGGTGGAGCGCTGCTGCCATCTAGCGAAATATACTTGGGTACTGCAGCCGCCCTGTTGGTGGAGCGCTGCTGCCATCTAGCGACATATACTTGGGTACTGCAGCCGGCGCTGTTGGTGGAGCGCTGCTGCCATCTAGCGAAATATATTTGGGTACTGCAGCCGCTCGGTTGGTGGAGCGCTGCTGCCATCTAGCGAAATATATTTGGGTACTGCAGCCGGCCCTGTTGGTGGAGCGCTGCTGCCATCTAGCGAAATGTAATTGGGTACTGCAGCCGCCCTTTTGGTGTAGCGCTGCTGCCATCTAGCGAAATATACTGGGGTACTGCAGCCGGCGCTGTTGGTGGAGCGCTGCTGCCATCTAGCGAAATGTAATTGGGTACTGCAGCCGCCCTTTTGGTGGAGCGCTGCTGCCATCTAGCGAAATATACTTGGGTACTGCAGGCGGCCCCTTTTGGTGGAGCGCTGCTGCCATCTAGCGACATATACTTGGGTACTGCAGCCTGCGCTGTTGGTGGAGCGCTGCTGCCATCTAGCGAAATATATATGGGTACTGCGGCCGCCCGGTTGGTGGAGCGCTGCTGCCATCTAGCGAAATATAATTGGGTACTGCAGCCGGCCCTGTTGGTGGAGCGCTGCTGCCATCTAGCGAAATGTAGTTGGGTACTGCAGCCGTCCTTCTGGTGGAGCGCTGCTGCCATCTAGCGAAATGTAATTGGGTACTGCAGCCGCCCGGTTGGTGGAGCGCTGCTGCCATCTAGCGAAATATACTTGGGTACTGCAACCGGCCCTGTTGGTGGAGCGCTGCTGCCATCTAGCGAAATATATTTGGGTACTGCAGCCGGCCCTTTTTGTGGAGCGCTGCTGCCATCTAGCGAAATGTAATTGGGTACTGCAGCCGCCCTTTTGGTGGAGCGCTGCTGCCATCTAGCGAAATGTAATTGGGTACTGCAGCCGGCGCTGTTGGTGGAGCGCTGCTGCCATCTAGCGACATATACTTGGGTACTGCAGGCGGCCCGGTTGGTGGAGCGCTGCTGCCATCTAGCGAAATATACTTGGGTACTGCAGCCGCCCGGTTGGTGGAGCGCTGCTGCCATCTAGCGAAATATACTTGGGTACTGCAGCCGACCGGTTGGTGGAGCGCTGCTGCCATCTAGCGAAATATATTTGGGTACTGCAGGCGGCCCCTTTTGGTGGAGCGCTGCTGCCATCTAGCGAAATATATTTGGGTACTGCAGCCGGCTCTGTTGGTGGAGCGCTGCTGCCATCTAGCGAAATATACTTGGGTACTTCAGCCGGCCGGTTGGTGGAGCGCTGCTGCCATCTAGCGAAATATATTTGGGTACTGCAGCCGCCCGGTTGGTGGAGCGCTGCTGCCATCTAGCGAAATGTAATTGGGTACTGCAGCCGCCCTTTTGGTGGAGCGCTGCTGCCATCTAGCGAAATGTAATAGGGTACTGCAGCCGCCCTTTTGGTGGAGCGCTGCTGCCATCTAGCGAAATATATTTGGGTACTGCAGCCGGCGCTGTTGGTGGAGCGCTGCTGCCATCTAGCGAAATATATTTGGGTACTGCAGCCGGCTCTGTTGGTGGAGCGCTGCTGCCATCTAGCGAAATATACTTGGGTACTTCAGCCGGGGTTAGGGTTAGGGTTAAGGTTAGACTGTTAGGGTTAGGGTTAGGGTTAGACTCTTAGGGTTAGACTCTTAGGGTTAGGGTTAGACTCTTAGGGTTACGGTTAGGGTTAGGGTTAGGGTTAGACTCTTAGGGTTAGGGTTAGACTCTTAGGGTTAGGGTTAGGGTTAGGGTTAGACTCTTAGGGTTAGGGTTAGGGTTAGGCTCTTAGGGTTAGGGTTAGGGTTAGGGTTAGGGTTAGACTGTTAGGGTTAGGGTTAGGGTTAGGGTTAGACTCGTAGGGTTAGGGTTAGACTCAGGCTCTTAGGGTTAGGGTTAGGGTTAGACTGTTAGGGTTAGGGTTAGGGTTAGGGTTAGACTCGTAGGGTTAGGGTTAGACTCAGGCTCTTAGGGTTAGGGTTAGACTCAGGCTCTTAGGGTGAGGGTTAGACTCAGGCTCTTAGGGTGAGGGTTAGACTCAGGCTCTTAGGGTTAGGGTTAGACTCAGGCTCTTAGAGTTAGGGTTAGACTCAGGCTCTTCGGGTGAGGGTTAGACTCAGGCTCTTAGGGTTAGGGTTAGACTCAGGCTCTTAGGGTTAGGGTTAGACTCAGGCTCTTAGGGTTAGGGTTAGACTCAGGCTCTTAGGGTTAGGGTTAGACTCAGGCTCTTAGGGTGAGGGTTAGACTCAGGCTCTTAGGGTTAGGGTTAGACTCAGGCTCTTAGGGTTAGGGTTAGACTCAGGCTCTTAGGGTGAGGGTTAGACTCAGGCTCTTAGGGTTAGGGTTAGACTCAGGCTCTTAGGGTTAGGGTTAGACTCAGGCTCTTAGGGTTAGGGTTAGACTCAGGCTCTTAGGGTTAGGGTTAGACTCAGGCTCTTAGGGTTAGGGTTAGACTCAGGCTCTTAGGGTTAGGGTTAGACTCAGGCTCTTAGGGTTAGGGTTAGACTCAGGCTCTTAGGGTTAGGGTTAGATTCAGGCTCTTAGGGTTAGGGTTAGACTCAGGCTCTTAGGGTTAGGGTTAGACTCAGGCTCTTCGGGTTAGGGTTAGACTCAGGCTCTTAGGGTTAGGGTTAGACTCAGGCTCTTAGGGTTAGGGTCAGACTCAGGCTCTTAGGGTGAGGGTTAGACTCAGGCTCTTAGGGTGAGGGTTAGACTCAGGCTCTTCGGGTTAGGGTTAGACTCAGGCTCTTCGGGTTAGGGTTAGACTCAGGCTCTTAGGGTGAGGGTTAGACTCAGGCTCTTAGGGTTAGGGTTAGACTCAGGCTCTTAGAGTTAGGGTTAGACTCAGGCTCTTAGGGTTAGGGTTAGACTCAGTACTATATATTTGGGTACTGCAGCCGCCCTTTTGGTGGAGCGCTGCTGCCATCTAGCGAAATATACTTGGGTACTGCAGCCGGCGCTGTTGGTGGAGCGCTGCTGCCATCTAGCGAAATATATTTGGGTACTGCAGCCGGCCCTGTTGGTGGAGCGCTGCTGCCGTCTAGCGAAATACATTTGGGTACTGCAGCCGCCCTTTTGGTGGAGCGCTGCTGCCATCTAGCCAAATATACTTGGGTATTGCAGCCGTCCCTGTTGGTGGAGCTCTGCTGCCATCTAGCGAAATATACTTGGGTACTGCAGCCGCCCTTTTGGTGGAGCGCTGCTGCCATCTAGCGAAATGTAATTGGGTACTGCAGCCGCCCGGTTGGTGGAGCGCTGCTGCCATCTAGCGAAATATATTTGGGTACTGCAGCCGGCCCTGTTGGTGTAGCGCTGCTGCCATCTAGCGAAATATACTTGGGTACTGCAGCCGGCGCTGTTGGTGGAGCGCTGCTGCCATCTAGCGAAATGTATTGGGTACTGCAGCCGCCCTTTTGGTGGAGCGCTGCTGCCATCTAGCGACATATACTTGGGTACTGCGGCCGCCCGGTTGGTGGAGCGCTGCTGCCATCTAGCCAAATATAATTGGGTACTGCAGCCGGCCCTGTTGGTGGAGCGCTGCTGCCATCTAGCGAAATGTAGTTGGGTACTGCAGCCGTCCTTCTGGTGGAGCGCTGCTGCCATCTAGCGAAATATATTTGGGTACTGCAGCCGGCTCTGTTGGTGGAGCGCTGCTGCCATCTAGCGAAATATACTTGGGTACTTCAGCCGGGGTTAGGGTTAGGGTTAAGGCTAGACTCTTAGGGTTAGACTCTTAGGGTTAGGGTTAGACTCTTAGGGTTAGGGTTAGGGTTAGGGTTAGGGTTAGACTCTTAGGGTTAGGGTTAGACACTTAGGGTTAGGGTTAGACTCTTAGGGTTAGGGTAGGGTTAGGATTAGACTCTTAGGGTTAGGGTTAGGGTTAGGGTTAGACTCTTAGGGTTAGGGTAAGGGTTAGGGTTAGGGTTAGGGTTAGGGTTAGACTCTTAGGGTTAGGGTTAGGGTTAGACTGTTAGGGTTAGGGTTAGGGTTAGGGTTAGACTCTTAGGGTTAAACTCTTATGTTTAGGGTTAGACTGTTAGGGTTAGAGTTAGGGTTAGGGTTAGACTTTTAGGGTTAGACTCTTAGGGTTAGGGTTAGACTGTTAGGGTTAGGGTTAGGGTTAGACTCTTAGGGTTAGGGTTAGACTCTTAGGGTTAGGGTTAGGGTTAGGGTTAGACTCAGGGTTAGGGTATAGACTCTTAGGGTTAGGGTTAGGGTTAGGGTTAGACTCTTAGGGTTAGGGTTAGACTCAGGGTTAGGGTTAGACTCTTAGGGTTAGGGTTAGGGTTAGGGTTAGACACTTAGGGTTAGGGTTAGGGTTAGGCTCTTAGGGTTAGGGTTAGGGTTAGGGTTAGGGTTAGGGTTAGGGTTAGACTGTTAGGGTTAGGGTTAGGGTTAGACTCAGGCTCTTAGGGTTAGGGTTAGACTCAGGCTCTTAGGGTTAGGGTTAGACTCAGGCTCTTAGGGTTAGGGTTAGACTCAGGCTCTTAGGGTTAGGGTTAGACTCAGGCTTTTAGGGTGAGGGTTAGACTCAGGCTCTTAGGCTTAGGGTTAGACTCAGGCTCTTAGGGTTAGGGTTAGACTCAGGCTCTTCGGGTTAGGGTTAGACTCAGGCTCTTAGGGTTAGGGTTAGACTCAGGCTCTTAGGTTGAGGGTTAGACTCAGGCTCTTAGGGTTAGGGTTAGACTCAGGCTCTTAGGGTTAGGGTTAGACTCAGGCTCTTAGGGTGAGGGTTAGACTCAGGCTCTTAGGGTTAGACTCAGGCTCTTAGGGTTAGGGTTAGACTCAGGCTCTTAGGGTGAGGGTTAGACTCAGGCTCTTAGGGTTAGGGTTAGACTCAGGCTCTTAGGGTTAGGGTTAGACTCAGGCTTTTAGGGTTAGGGTTAGACTCAGGCTCTTAGGGTTAGGGTTAGACTCAGGCTCTTAGGGTTAGGGTTAGACTCAGGCTCTTAGGGTGAGGGTTAGACTCAGGCTCTTAGGGTGAGGGTTAGACTCAGGCTCTTAGGGTTAGGGTTAGACTCAGGCTCTTATGTTTCGCTAGATGGCAGCAGCGCTCCACCAACAGGGCCGCCTGCAGTACCCAAGTATATGTCGCTAGATGGCAGCAGCGCTCCACCAACAGCGCCGGCTGCAGTACCCAAATATATTTGGCTAGATGGCAGCAGCGCTCCACCAAAAGGGTGGCTGCAGTACCCAATTACATTTCGCTAGATGGCAGCAGCGCTCCACCAACGGGGCGGCTGCAATACCCAAGTATATTTCGCTAGACGGCAGCAGCGCTCCACAAAAAGAGCGGCTGCAGTACCCAATTACATTTCGCTAGATGGCAGCAGCGCTCCACCAAAAGGGCGGCTGCAGTACCCAAATATATTACGCTAGATGCCAGCAGCGCTCCACCAACAGAGCCGGCTGCAGTACCCAATTATATTTCGCTAGATGGCAGCAGCGCTCCACCAACCGGGCGGCTGCAGTACCCAATTACATTTCGCTAGATGGCAGCAGCGTTCCACCAAAAGGGCGGCTGCAGTACCCAAATATATTTCGCTAGATGGCAGCAGCGCTCCACCAACAGCGCCGGCTGCAGTACCCAAGTATATTTCGCTAGATGGCAGCAGCGCTCCACCAACCGGGCGGCTGCAGTACCCAATTACATTTCGCTAGATGGCAGCAGCGTTCCACCAAAAGGGCGGCTGCAGTACCCAAATATATTTCGCTAGATGGCAGCAGCGCTCCACCAACAGCGCCGGCTGCAGTACCCAAGTATATTTCGCTAGATGGCAGCAGCGCTCCACCAACCGGGCGGCTGCAGTACCCAAGTATATTTGGCTAGATGGCAGCAGCGCTCCACCAAAAGGGCGGCTGCAGTACCCAATTACATTTCACTAGATGGCAGCAGCGCTCCACCAACAGGGCCGGCTGCAGTACCCAAATATATTTCGCTAGATGGCAGCAGCGCTCCACCAACAGGGCCGGCTGCAGTACCCAAATATATTTCGCTAGATGGCAGCAGCGCTCCATCAACAGGGCCGGCTGCACTACCCAAATATATTTCGCTAGATGGCAGCAGCGCTCCACCAACCGGTCGGCTGCAGTACCCAATTACATTTCGCTAGATGGCAGCAGCGCTCCACCAAAAGGGCGGCTGCAGTACCCAAATATATTTCGCTAGATGGCAGCAGCGCTCCACCAACAGCGCCGGCTGCAGTACCCTAGTATATTTCGCTAGATAGCAGCAGCGCTCCACCAAAAGGGTTAGGGTTAGACTCAGGCTCTTAGGGTGAGGGTTAGACTCAGGCTCTTAGGGTGAGGGTTAGACTCAGGCTCTTAGGGTTAGGGTTAGACTCAGGCTCTTAGGGTTAGACTCAGACTCAGGCTCTTAGGGTTAGGGTTAGACTCAGGCTCTTAGGGTGAGGGTTAGACTCAGGCTCTTAGGGTTTGGGTTAGACTCAGGCTCTTAGGGTTAGGGTTAGACTCAGGCTCTTAGGGTGAGGGTTAGACTCAGGCTCTTAGGGTTAGGGTTAGACTCAGGCTCTTAGGGTTAGGGTTAGACTCAGGCTCTTAGGGTTAGGGTTAGACTCAGGCTCTTAGCGTGAGGGTTAGACTCAGGCTCTTAGGGTTAGGGTTAGACTCAGGCTCTTAGGGTTAGGGTTAGGTTCAGGCTCTTAGGGTTAGGGTTAGACTCAGGCTCTTCGGGTTAGGGTTAGACTCAGGCTCTTAGGGTGAGGGTTAGACTCAGGCTCTTAGGGTTAGGGTTAGACTCAGGCTCTTAGGGTGAGGGTTAGACTCAGGCTCTTCGGTTTAGGGTTAGACTCAGGCTCTTATGGTGAGGGTTAGACTCAGGCTCTTCGGGTTAGGGTTAGACTCAGGCTCTTAGGGTTAGGGTTAGACTCAGGCTCTTCGGGTTAGGGTTAGACTCAGGCTCTTAGGGTTAGGGTTAGACTCAGGCTCTTAGGGTTAGGGTTAGACTCAGTACTATATATTTGGGTACTGCAGCCGCCGCTGTTGGTGGAGCGCTGCTGCCATCTAGCGAAATATACTTGGTTACTGCAGCCGGCGCTGTTGGTGGAGCGCTGCTGCCATCTAGCGAAATATATTTGGGTACTGCAGCCGGCCCTGTTGGTGGAGCGCTGCTGCCGTCTAGCGAAATACATTTGGGTACTGCAGCCGCCCTTTTGGTGGAGCGCTGCTGCCATCTAGCCAAATATACTTGGGTATTGCAGCCGTCCCTGTTGGTGGAGCTCTGCTGCCATCTAGCGAAATATACTTGGGTACTGCAGCCGCCCTTTTGGTGGAGCGCTGCTGCCATCTAGCGAAATGTAATTGGGTACTGCAGCCGCCCTTTTGGTGGAGCGCTGCTGCCATCTAGCGAAATATACTTGGGTACTCTAGCCGGCGCTGTTGGTGGAGCGCTGCTGCCATCTAGCGAAATGTAATTGGGTACTGCAGCCGCCCGGTTGGTGGAGCGCTGCTGCCATCTAGCGAAATATATTTGGGTACTGCAGCCGGCGCTGTTGGTGGAGCGCTGCTGCCATCTAGCGAAATGTAATTGGGTACTGCAGCCGCCCTTTTGGTGTAGCGCTGCTGCCATCTAGCGAAATATACTTCGGTACTGCAGCCGGCGCTCTTGGTGGAGCGCTGCTGCCATCTAGCGAAATGTAATTGGGTACTGCAGCCGCCCTGTTGGTGGAGCGCTGCTGCCATCTAGCGACATATACTTGGGTACTGCAGCCGGCCCGGTTGGTGGAGCGCTGCTGCCATCTAGCGAAATATACTTGGGTACTGCAGCCGACCGGTTGGTGGAGCGCTGCTGCCATCTAGCGGAATATAATTGGGTACTGCAGCCGACCGGTTTGTGGAGCGCTGCTGCCATTTAGCGAAATATATTTGGGTACTGCAGGCGGCCCCTTTTGGTGGAGCGCTGCTGCCATCTAGCGAAATATAATTGGGTACTGCAGCCGGCCCTGTTGGTGGAGCGCTGCTGCCATCTAGCGAAATGTAGTTGGGTACTGCAGCCGTCCTTCTGGTGGAGCGCTGCTGCCATCTAGCGAAATATATTTGGGTACTGCAGCCGGCGCTGTTGGTGGAGCGCTGCTGCCATCTAGCGAAATATACTTGGGTACTGCAACCGGCCCCGTTGGTGGAGCGCTGCTGCCATCTAGCGAAATATACTTGGGTACTGCAGCCGCCCTTTTGGTGGAGCGCTGCTGCCATCTAGCGAAATGTAATTGGGTACTGCAGCCGACCGGTTGGTGGAGCGCTGCTGCCATCTAGCGAAATATATTTGGGTACTGCAGGCGGCCCCTTTTGGTGGAGCGCTGCTGCCATCTAGCGAAATATATTTGGGTACTGCAGCCGGCCCTGTTGGTGGAGCGCTGCTGCCATCTAGCGAAATATACTTGGGTACTTCAGCCGGCCGGTTGGTGGAGCGCTGCTGCCATCTAGCGAAATATAATTGGGTACTGCAGCCGCACGGTTGGTGGAGCGCTGCTGCCATCTAGCGAAATGTAATTGGGTACTGCAGCCGCCCTTTTGGTGGAGCGCTGCTGCCATCTAGCGAAATATATTTGGGTACTGCAGCCGCCCTTTTGGTGGAGCGCTGCTGCCATCTAGCGAAATATATTTGGGTACTGCAGCCGGCTCTGTTGGTGGAGCGCTGCTGCCATCTAGCGAAATATACTTGGGTACTTCAGCCGGGGTTAGGGTTAGGGTTAAGGCTAGACTGTTAGGGTTAGGGTTAGGGTTAGACTCTTAGGGTTAGACTCTTAGGGTTAGGGTTAGACTCTTAGGGTTAGGGTTAGGGTTAGGGTTAGGGTTAGACTCTTAGGGTTAGGGTTAGACACTTAGGGTTAGGGTTAGACTCTTAGGGTTAGGGTAGGGTTAGGGTTAGACTCTTAGGGTTAGGGTTAGGGTTAGGGTTAGACTCTTAGGGTTAGGGTAAGGGTTAGGGTTAGGGTTAGGGTTAGGGTTAGACTCTTAGGGTTAGGGTTAGGGTTAGACTGTTAGGGTTAGGGTTAGGGTTAGGGTTAGACTCTTAGGGTTAAACTCTTATGTTTAGGGTTAGACTGTTAGGGTTAGAGTTAGGGTTAGGGTTAGACTCTTAGGGTTAGACTCTTAGGGTTAGGGTTAGACTGTTAGGGTTAGGGTTAGGGTTAGACTCTTAGGGTTAGGGTTAGACTCTTAGGGTTAGGGTTAGGGTTAGGGTTAGGGTTAGACTCAGGGTTAGGGTATAGACTCTTAGGGTTAGGGTTAGGGTTAGGGTTAGACTCTTAGGGTTAGGGTTAGACTCAGGGTTAGGGTTAGACTCTTAGGGTTAGGGTTAGGGTTAGGGTTAGACACTTAGGGTTAGGGTTAGGGTTAGGCTCTTAGGGTTAGGGTTAGGGTTAGGGTTAGGGTTAGGGTTAGGGTTAGACTGTTAGGGTTAAGGTTAGGGTTAGACTCAGGCTCTTAGGGTTAGGGTTAGACTCAGGCTCTTAGGGTTAGGCTTAGACTCAGGCTCTTAGGGTTAGGCTTAGACTCAGGCTCTTAGGGTTAGGGTTAGACTCAGGCTTTTAGGGTGAGGGTTAGACTCAGGCTCTTAGGCTTAGGGTTAGACTCAGGCTCTTAGGGTTAGGGTTAGACTCAGGCTCTTCGGGTTAGAGTTAGACTCAGGCTCTTAGGGTTAGGGTTAGACTCAGGCTCTTAGGGTTAGGGTTAGACTCAGGCTCTTAGGTTGAGGGTTAGACTCAGGCTCTTAGGGTTAGGGTTAGACTCAGGCTCTTAGGGTTAGGGTTAGACTCAGGCTCTTAGGGTGAGGGTTAGACTCAGGCTCTTAGGGTTAGACTCAGGCTCTTAGGGTTAGGGTTAGACTCAGGCTCTTAGGGTGAGGGTTAGACTCAGGCTCTTAGGGTTAGGGTTAGACTCAGGCTCTTAGGGTTAGGGTTAGACTCAGGCTTTTAGGGTTAGGGTTAGACTCAGGCTCTTAGGGTTAGGGTTAGACTCAGGCTCTTAGGGTTAGGGTTAGACTCAGGCTCTTAGGGTGAGGGTTAGACTCAGGCTCTTAGGGTGAGGGTTAGACTCAGGCTCTTAGGGTTAGGGTTAGACTCAGGCTCTTATGTTTCGCTAGATGGCAGCAGCGCTCCACCAACCGGGCCGCCTGCAGTACCCAAGTATATGTCGCTAGATGGCAGCAGCGCTCCACCAACAGCGCCGGCTGCAGTACCCAAATATATTTGGCTAGATGGCAGCAGCGCTCCACCAAAAGGGTGGCTGCAGTACCCAATTACATTTCGCTAGATGGCAGCAGCGCTCCACCAACGGGGCGGCTGCAATACCCAAGTATATTTCGCTAGACGGCAGCAGCGCTCCACAAAAAGAGCGGCTGCAGTACCCAATTACATTTCGCTAGATGGCAGCAGCGCTCCACCAACCGGGCGGCTGCAGTACCCAAATATATTACGCTAGATGCCAGCAGCGCTCCACCAACAGAGCCGGCTGCAGTACCCAATTATATTTCGCTAGATGGCAGCAGCGCTCCACCAACCGGGCGGCTGCAGTACCCAATTACATTTCGCTAGATGGCAGCAGCGTTCCACCAAAAGGGCGGCTGCAGTACCCAAATATATTTCGCTAGATGGCAGCAGCGCTCCACCAACAGCGCCGGCTGCAGTACCCAAGTATATTTCGCTAGATGGCAGCAGCGCTCCACCAACCGGGCGGCTGCAGTACCCAATTACATTTCGCTAGATGGCAGCAGCGTTCCACCAAAAGGGCGGCTGCAGTACCCAAATATATTTCGCTAGATGGCAGCAGCGCTCCACCAACAGCGCCGGCTGCAGTACCCAAGTATATTTCGCTAGATGGCAGCAGCGCTCCACCAACCGGGCGGCTGCAGTACCCAAGTATATTTGGCTAGATGGCAGCAGCGCTCCACCAAAAGGGCGGCTGCAGTACCCAATTACATTTCACTAGATGGCAGCAGCGCTCCACCAACAGGGACGGCTGCAGTACCCAAATATATTTCGCTAGATGGCAGTAGCGCTCCACCAACAGGGCCGGCTGCAGTACCCAAATATATTTCGCTAGATGGCAGCAGCGCTCCATCAACAGGGCCGGCTGCACTACCCAAATATATTTCGCTAGATGGCAGCAGCGCTCCACCAACCGGTCGGCTGCAGTACCCAATTACATTTCGCTAGATGGCAGCAGCGCTCCACCAAAAGGGCGGCTGCAGTACCCAAATATATTTCGCTAGATGGCAGCAGCGCTCCACCAACAGCGCCGGCTGCAGTACCCTAGTATATTTCGCTAGATAGCAGCAGCGCTCCACCAAAAGGGTTAGGGTTAGACTCAGGCTCTTAGTGTTAGGGTTAGACTCAGGCTCTTAGGGTTAGGGTTAGACTCAGGCTCTTAGGGTGAGGGTTAGACTCAGGCTCTTAGGGTTAGGGTTAGACTCAGGCTCTTAGAGTTAGGGTTAGACTCAGGCTCTTAGGGTTAGGGTTAGACTCAGGCTCTTAGGGTGAGGGTTAGACTCAGGCTCTTAGGGTTTGGGTTAGACTCAGGCTCTTAGGGTTAGGGTTAGACTCAGGCTCTTAGGGTGAGGGTTAGACTCAGGCTCTTAGGGTTAGGGTTAGACTCAGGCTCTTAGGGTTAGGGTTAGACTCAGGCTCTTAGCATGAGGGTTAGACTCAGGCTCTTAGGGTTAGGGTTAGACTCAGGCTCTTAGGGTTAGGGTTAGGTTCAGGCTCTTAGGGTTAGGGTTAGACTCAGGCTCTTCGGGTTAGGGTTAGACTCAGGCTCTTAGGGTGAGGGTTAGACTCAGGCTCTTAGGGTTAGGGTTAGACTCAGGCTCTTAGGGTTAGGGTTAGACTCAGGCTCTTCGGTTTAGGGTTAGACTCAGGCTCTTAGGGTGAGGGTTAGACTCAGGCTCTTCGGGTTAGGGTTAGACTCAGGCTCTTAGGGTTAGGGTTAGACTCAGGCTCTTAGGGTGAGGGTTAGACTCAGGCTCTTAGGGTTAGGGTTAGACTCAGTACTATATATTTGGGTACTGCAGCCGCCGCTGTTGGTGGAGCGCTGCTGCCATCTAGCGAAATATACTTGGGTACTGCAGCCGGCGCTGTTGGTGGAGCGCTGCTGCCATCTAGCGAAATATATTTGGGTACTGCAGCCGGCCCTGTTGGTGGAGCGCTGCTGCCGTCTAGCGAAATACATTTGGGTACTGCAGCCGCCCTTTTGGTGGAGCGCTGCTGCCATCTAGCCAAATATACTTGGGTATTGCAGCCGTCCCTGTTGGTGGAGCGCTGCTGCCATCTAGCGAAATATACTTGGGTACTGCAGCCGCCCGGTTGGTGGAGCGCTGCTGCCATCTAGCGGAATATAATTGGGTACTGCAGCCGACCGGTTTGTGGAGCGCTGCTGCCATTTAGCGAAATATATTTGGGTACTGCAGGCGGCCCCTTTTGGTGGAGCGCTGCTGCCATCTAGCGAAATATATTTGGGTACTGCAGCCGGCTCTGTTGGTGGAGCGCTGCTGCCATCTAGCGAAATATACTTGGGTACTGCAGCCGCCCGGTTGGTGGAGCGCTGCTGCCATCTAGCGAAATATAATTGGGTACTGCAGCCGCCCGGTTGGTGGAGCGCTGCTGCCATCTAGCGAAATGTAATTGGGTACTGCAGGCGGCCCGGTTGGTGGAGCGCTGCTGCCATCTAGCGAAATATATTTGGGTACTGCAGCCGCCCTTTTGGTGGAGCGCTGCTGCCATCTAGCGAAATATATTTGGGTACTGCAGCCGGCTCTGTTGGTGGAGCGCTGCTGCCATCTAGCGAAATATACTTGGGTACTTCAGCCGGGGTTAGGGTTAAGGTTAGACTGTTAGGGTTAGGGTTAGGGTTAGACTCTTAGGGTTAGACTCTTAGGGTTAGGGTTAGACTCTTAGGGTTAGGGTTAGGGTTAGGGTTAGGGTTAGACTCTTAGGGTTAGGGTTAGACTCTTAGGGTTAGGGTTAGGGTTAGGGTTAGACTCTTAGGGTTAGGGTTAGACTCTTAGGGTTAGGGTAGGGTTAGGGTTAGACTCTTAGGGTTAGGGTTAGGGTTAGGGTTAGGGTTAGACTCTTAGGGTTAGGGTCAGGGTAGGGTTAGGGTTAGGGTTAGGGTTAGACTCTTAGGGTTAGGGTTAGGGTTAAGGTTAGACTCTTAGTGTTAGGGTTAGACTCTTAGGGTTAGGGTTAGGGTTAGGGTTAGACTCTTAGGCTTAGGGTTAGGGTTAGGGTTAGACTCTTAGGGTTAAACTCTTATGTTTAGGGTTAGACTGTTAGGGTTAGGGTTAGGGTTAGGGTTAGACTCTTAGGGTTAGGGTTAGACTCTTAGGGTTAGGGTTAGGGTTAGACTCAGGGTTAGGGTTAGACTCTTAGGGTTAGGGTTAGGGTTAGGGTTAGACTCTTAGGGTTAGGGTTAGACTCTTTGGGTTAGGGTAGGGTTAGGGTTAGACTCTTAGGGTTATGGTTAGGGTTAGGGTTAGGGTTAGACTCTTAGGGTTAGGGTCAGGGTTAGGGTTAGGGTTAGGGTTAGGGTTAGACTCTTAGGGTTAGGGTTAGGGTTAAGGTTAGACTCTTAGTGTTAGGGTTAGACTCTTAGGGTTAGGGTTAGGGTTAGACTCTTAGGGTTAGGGTTAGGGTTAGACTGTTAGGGTTAGGGTTAGGGTTAGACTCTTAGGGTTAAACTCTTATGTTTAGGGTTAGACTGTTAGGGTTAGAGTTAGGGTTAGGGTTAGACTCTTAGGGTTAAACTCTTAGGGTTAGGGTTAGACTGTTAGGGTTAGGGTTAGGGTTAGGCTTAGACTCTTAGGGTTAGGGTTAGACTCTAAAGGTTAGGGTTAGGGTTAGGGTTAGACTCAGGGTTAGGGTTAGACTCTTAGGGTTAGGGTTAGGGTTAGGGTTAGACTGTTAGGGTTAGGGTTAGGGTTAGGGTTAGACTCTTAGGGTTAAACTCTTATGTTTAGGGTTAGACTGTTAGGGTTAGAGTTAGGGTTAGGGTTAGACTCTTAGGGTTAGACTCTTAGGGTTAGGGTTAGACATTTAGGGTTAGGGTTAGTGTTAGGGTTAGGGTTAGACTCTTAGGGTTAGGGTTAGACTCTTAGGGTTAGGGTTAGGGTTAGGGTTAGACTCTTAGGGTTAGGGTTAGACTCTTAGGGTTAGGGTAGGGTTAGGGTTAGACTCTTAGGGTTAGGGTTAGGGTTAGGGTTAGACTCTTAGGGTTAGGGTTAGACTCTTAGGGTTAGGGTTAGGGTTAGGGTTAGACTCTTAGGGTTAGGGTTAGACTCTTAGGGTTAGGGTAGGGTTAGGGTTAGACTCTTAGGGTTAGGGTTAGGGTTAGGGTTAGACTCTTAGGGTTAGGGTCAGGGTTAGGGTTAGGGTTAGGGTTAGGGTTAGACTCTTAGGGTTAGGGTTAGGATTAGACTGTTAGGGTTAGGGTTAGGGTTAGGGTTAGACTCTTAGGGTTAAACTCTTATGTTTAGGGTTAGACTGTTAGGGTTAGAGTTAGGGTTAGGGTTAGACTCTTAGGGTTAGGGTTAGACATTTAGGGTTAGGGTTAGTGTTAGGGTTAGGGTTAGACTCTTAGGGTTAGGGTTAGACTCTTAGGGTTAGGGTTAGGGTTAGGGTTAGACTCTTAGGGTTAGGGTTAGGGTTAGGGTTAGACTCTTAGGGTTAGGGTTAGACTCTTAGGGTTAGGGTTAGGGTTAGGGTTAGACTCTTAGGGTTAGGGTTAGACTCTTAGGGTTAGGGTAGGGTTAGGGTTAGACTCTTAGGGTTAGGGTTAGGGTTAGGGTTAGACTCTTAGGGTTAGGGTCAGGGTTAGGGTTAGGGTTAGGGTTAGACTCTTAGGGTTAGGGTTAGGATTAGACTGTTAGGGTTAGGGTTAGGGTTAGGGTTAGACTCTTAGGGTTAAACTCTTATGTTTAGGGTTAGACTGTTAGGGTTAGAGTTAGGGTTAGACTCTTAGGGTTAGACTCTTAGGGTTAGGGTTAGACTGTTAGGGTTAGGGTTAGGGTTAGGGTTAGACTCTTAGGGTTAGGGTTAGACTCTTAGGGTTAGGGTTAGGGTTAGGGTTAGACTCAGGGTTAGGGTTAGACTCTTAAGGTTAGGGTTAGGGTTAGGGTTAGACTCTTAGGGTTATGGTT